>NC_134709.1:55667988-55967988 GCF_043290135.1 Rhipicephalus microplus | reverse complement strand
TTTTTTTACTCGCAATTTGCCAATTCACAACATCTTATTCGCGACAGTAATACGTCAGCAGAGCCGCGGTGGACACTGGCATCAAACAATTTTACGTTTAAAAAAACTGCAAACCGCAATTAAACTTCGTATAGCCGGATGTCCTCGAGGAAATAAAGAGAAAAAATCAGCCGAATGCAGCTGTTTAGAAACACGAAAACATCGCCGGCTACTGTAGTAAATAAATGTTAGTTACTGAATCCCACCTAAATAAAACGCTGACAGCAATAATAATCGTGTTTATAGACAACTTATCCTCGAAGGTGGCATTCACGTAGTTGCCCTGGCATAATTCTGGCAACACCACCAGTGATGCAGTTTAACTTTACTTTTGCTAAATATGTGTTTAACTGGTTTAACATAAATATAACCTGTGCTACATTGAGAGAAGGTCCACAGGTTGGTAGCGACACAATAATACGACAAGCCTAATAATCGATACATCCGGTGCCAGCATTGAAGTGGCGTATCTATCTTTCATATGCCGAGAGAAAAAATATATAAAAATGCAGACAAAAAATTTGATGCAGAGAGTAAACCCATAATGCAAAACACAGATGAAGACAAATAAACAAAGCAGCAGCAAAGAAATAGGGTAAAAAGTAGGGAAATAAATAGAGACAGGCGCATAAGTAGAGAGAGGCGCATAAAAGTAACACAGAAAGAAAGAGAACAGAAAGCGAAAACAATGGCAGATCCAACGTACCTTGAAAATTATAGTTATGCGAAGCATGTGCATGAAAGTCGCCTGTTGTAATTTTTGTTGAGTGAAACATAACGAAGTGACGCTAAAGCGGACCCTTGTTAAACAGCCGCACATGTTTAATATAATCAGTTGTTTACAGAAACATGGGTATTAGCTGCACTAGAAACGGTAAGCTGATGTGAACGTGCTCGTGCTCACGGGTAAGCAAGCCCTGGACACTCCTAAATAAATCTTATTCATTGGATGACGCCTAACTACAACTGACATCGACCCGCCGTGACGTCTGCATTACAGGAGTACATATGTAATGTTTATAAAATTGGGTGGCCAGCACAGCAACCACAATCGATGTTTCAGAAACATTAGGGTCTACTTTAAATGTCGTTCTGAGACCTGGCCTGGCTCTATGGTAGAATGCTTGATTGCCACGCAGAATGTTGGGTTCGATTCGTGCTGGGACACTGGCATTTATTGTTCGCATTTGCCGGGTTAACGCTGCTGATGTCAGCTTTTTCTTAACGCACACAAGTTAAAATTACAAATGTCTGTTCTAGACATTCCTCCGCAGATATGAGCTGTCAATCACCTGTTTCACATACCTGCATAGCTGTTGGAATAGCACCACTTGTGATTACGTGCCCCACAGCTGGTGGAAAGGGTTTGTCGACGTATACACGACGAGATTGTGACATTAATTACGGCATGGCCAGCGGGTCATATTCGTCCAGCCGGTTTACCTTCCTCCGTTAACTCTGGTTTACCCAAGTTAGGCGATCATGAGAGCATCTAGACAAAAAGGGCTGGTTGAATCTATCTATCTATCTATCTATCTATCTATCTATCTATCTATCTATCTATCTATCTATCTATCTATCTATCTATCTATCTATCTATCTATCTATCTGTCTGTCTGTCTGTCTATCTATCTATCTATCTATCTATCTATCTATCTATCTATCTATCTATCTATCAATCTATCTATCCATCTATCTATCGATCGATCGATCGACAGACAGACAGACAGACAGACAGACAGACAGACAGACAGACAGATGTACGCAAAGAAAAGCTTCGCATAAAAAAAAGAAAAACATGAAAGGCCTCCCAGCTCCACTTTTGCAGGCTTGGCACCGCAAGTAGAAAGCTGTCGTGATCTATCACGCGGCCTTTTATTGAATCCGTAAGTTAAATGTTTAGGTAATGTATCGAGCCGTGTCGTGGTAATATCGTAATGCAATACTTGCAAACACTGCTGCAGAGACTCACGACCCTTGCATTTCTAGAAGCGCTTAGTTCTCAAAACAGACCGATGGTTTCACTCCTACAACACAGACAACGGCTGGTTCCACGAATCTTAACTTCAAGCTCGATGAAAGTAAAACTAGCGTCTCCGAGGCACAAACGTGCCGCATTCATGCTTACGCATTATCCGCTGGAGGTGACAAGATATGGTCAGTGCATGCCTTCCTTTTTAAAGGTGTGACATTTTTTGACACAAAAGTGCTTTATGCCGGGAGCCGCCAAGAATTTAGTGACGTACTTCCGTCACAGAAATGACGTTAAAAATAGGCACCAATAAAATCAAAGGAAGAAAGTTTTTTTTTTATAAACTTTCAATTGATAGCGCTTGTGTTATGTTGTATTTTGTGTTTCGAGTGCACTATAGAAAATCCCTCGACTCTCCTTTCTATTTTTCTTTTTCGTCCGTGATCCATGCCGAGCACCAAAAAGTGGCACCAGCGCTCTCTCTCGTAAACTAGCGAGATCAGTGCAACGCACTTACTTTGAGCAGGTCTTTAGCTTTTCCGAAGACTCCCTTGACCTTCGCAGACGTCTCGAGCACGTTGAGGACACCGTAGTGCTTCACGTTTCTCGAAGTGAGGTTCTTCAGCCACTTGCTGTCCAGCGTTGCGTCTAGGTCCTGGACGGTGACGTACCTGAGAACGAATACACGGGGTAGAAGTTGCGCATCTGTGACGAGGACATCTGCAAAGCTGTACTTTCACGCATCTGCAGATAACAGCTGCAGTAAATGATGAAGTTTGCCTGACCACTTTTTGTTTCTGCTGGTGAAAAAAGAAAAAAAAACCTAGAGCAATATTCTGTAACACCTTAGCATATCCATGTACAGCCTTTTCGGAATGAAAAAAAAAACACCGTCGAAGCAACGAAAGTAGTCTTGCCGAGGGCATATGTATGGTGTGCCTTGTATTACCCATAACAAACATTATATTTCACATGTATGATGTTGTTATAATCTTATGTTGTTATAATCTGTTTTCCTAAGACTCATTGTTATTTCATCTTCTTAGTTAAAACCTTGTTCGCATAGTTTAAGTTTCATTTAATGTAGGAGGAATAATAAACCTTATTATGAGAATCCAACAGGTTCAGCCTCCCATGAGGGGACGATAAGGGCTTGCCTCGACGCCACCTCACGAGTGTTCTGGGTCGACTAGGTTATTTTATGTTGGCGTAAACGCAATGAAAGCTGTCTTCACTTTTTATTAAGCAATCAAAATATAATAATAATAATAATCTGGTTATGGTACTACCACTAATAGTATTATTATTATTATTATTATTATTATTATTATTATTATTATTATTATTATTATTATTATTATTATTATTATTATTATTATTATTATTATTATTAATATTATTATTATTATTATTATTATTATTATTATTATTATTATTATTATTATTATTATGCAAATATGAGTGTTGCACCAAGTACATAGAATGGTATAGGCGTTCTGTCGGGTGATATTGGTGTCCTGAAACACTTTTCTAGGCAATGATCAATTGCCCCCAGATTGTGTTCAATGCTTCTTGAAATGAGCATCGCAGACGTTTTTTTTAATCCTTCAATCAAGATTGGATTTAAAGGAATATGTCCACGCTTCGAGCGCTTCTGCTTTTTTTTTTCTCCCTCTCCTCCCGACGAAGGAGCTAGAAGCTGCATGGGCGAAGATCACGCACGCGCAATGAAGCAGCGTCACACGCGCGTCACGACTTCGAGCGCGCGTCATCAAAGCGCGGTTGCTCTTCCCCCATCGTTACTGCAGTGTGTTAGTGTCACTACAGAGCAGTATTAATAGAATACCTAAAACACACGGGCGCCGCTATTTTGGGGTGTGAAGTCGATGTTTCCATGTTTTTCGTATATTGCGACATGAATGATTAAGATCATGAAAATGTCGAGTGCACCAATCCAATCGTTTTCATGCCTATGCGCACGCCCCAACACTGTTAGCTTAGTTATTAACGATGCAATACACGAAAGTTAACACTCCAATACAGCGGCGCTAAAACCCATCTGTAATATACACGATGAGATTAAACGGGAAGCACAAGACCGGCTTGATTGGCGGATCATGGGAGAGGGCTTTGCTCTGCAGTGGGCTTTGTCAGGCTGCTGCTGCTGCTGCAGATGATGATGACGATGGTGATGATGATGAATTCTATAGAACACGTTCCCGACACGTGCTGGCACTGCATTGTAGAAAGCGCACCTAATCCGAATAATTCAAATCATGTTATTTGTTGAAGGATTTGCGACTAAAACGTATGGCATCCGTATGAACGTAGAGCACTTGTGACAATAGGAACTTCCTATTCAACATGTCAACATTTTGCCGCATATTATAAGGTTTGCCTGAGTGGTTAACAGCATCCGATTTCCCCCTTGAGAACTTTTTGTTCTCTCTCTCTCTCACCAGGCACTGCAGGTAATTCACAACCCTATGAGGTTTTGTGGTGATTTAGTTCTGAAAGTGACGAACCCTAAAGTTTTCGAGATGAGTGTAAATCACCAACCTGACATCGAATCCGATGCCACCCGAAGTTTTCTTGAAAGTCGAAAGGGCATTTTGGAATACATTCCAGCTTCGAGTGCCCTCGATGGCATAGATATTCCCTTTCGAAACTACCACACTAGTGTAGTAGATGTAGTTGCAGAGACCATCGGGTGGCACCATTTCTTCGATGACCATGTCAGGGCCGACAGTACAGATGAACTCGTTCACTGCAAACATGAATGACGTGGGAGCAGTTAGGGGGTGGCACTAAATGGCACAACCGCGAAAAAAAAACTCAAGTAATTGCCGCGATATTTCTTGAACGCCACTGCCCTCTCCTGTGGAATGAAGAAAGTTGAAGGACAACGCGTCAGGCAAATACTGCGATCGCTGTATCTCCGCTCCTACTATAGCTTTCTGTGAAATTATGTGTATTATGTGTGTTATGTATTTCTGAGTGGCGAAATAGAGACATGCTTGTGTTGAGGCCTGCCTGCTCTAGCGCACCTGTCCTGTGTTTCTTGCTCTTTGTCGTCTTCTCGTGTATGCTGTATCAACAAAGATGAACGCATTGTTTTCTTTATTTCCACTGAAGTCTTCCTATCAGGCGCACAAGAGACTGCACGTGCACATTTGCGCATTCGTGAAAACTGGTACTTTCATCCAGTGGATAGAGGTTAACTGTCGTCTCTGGGCTATGGCCATCGTCAATTAGAGGATTCGGCGGCACGTCGTATTTCCTCGAGGCCAACCTACTCGAATGCACAGACATCACAGGCGTTTTCGGCGACTACACTGGTTGAAGTCTTTATTATTATTATTATTATTATTATTATTATTATTATTATTATTATTATTATTATTATTATTATTATTATTATTATTATCTGCATACACATATAAAAAGGGACAGAAACTAAAGAGAGGTTCTGAGGGTGTGGGTCCGATTGCCTCCCCCATTTTTTTTATTTTGCTAGCGTGTCTTGTTAATTGACTGTTAATCTTCAAAGTCAAGAAGAGCTGAATCTGTGTGATTAAATAAGATAAAAGAGTGCGGAGCCGAAAACGAACACAAATAAAATGAACAGCTAGAGGTGCGCTTCACCTCTGAAATGTACAGAGAACAACGAACGTCCATGTTGAACATTGATGCATTGCCTTGTTGCTTTCACTCGACGAAGTGAATGTCCGCGCATTCTAGCTCCTGCCAGCACTATAAGCTTTGGGGATGGCTTTGAGCTTGACGCCGTAGAACAAGGACACAAGGGCTACTTCATTTCTGCCACTTTGAGGTTGGGCGGGGAGGAACAAGAAGTGATTCTCTTGTGGAACACATCTTGCGGTCTGTGCTGTTTTTTCTGCGTTCCACAGTGCAACAGCGGGGTCTCCAGCCCCCTACATCGTGGTCATGAATGTACAATACCCGGAGATCCCGCCCAGTACCAGTTCATCCACGGGCATTGCTTCAAGAAAGCTTAGTAATCCATCTAGTGAGAGCGAGGACACCGAGCTGTACTCTGCATCAGACTACGAGGAAGACGACTTCGAACCTGTACTCTACCGCAAGGCCAAACGAAGAATCATGAACGCATCATCGGCATCAAGTACAGCCACTGTGAGTACAGCGCCTCAGCGATGGCCTCACTCCATTCTGTTTGTGCCGCAGACTACTGCTGCCAATCTACACTTCCTCAACAGGCAAGCACTGTCCTTGTACCTTGAAAACATTGTGCCTCACGAGATTAAGGACATCAGGATTAACACGAGGAAGAATATTTTGGCAATCGACGTGAGGAACCCAAGTGCACTGAACACGCTACAGCATGTGTCAGAGCTGGGAAACATCAAAGTCCGATCCATCATACCAGCGAATGGTGACACCGTGACAGGAGTTATCTATGACATAGACACTGATCGCCAATGAAGATCTTTCTGTACTGATAAAACCAGTGAGTGAAAACAACGTTATTGTGCATTCTGGTCGCCTAGGCAACTCTCGTTGTGTGCGACTAACACTTGTCTTCCCTCTTACGTGAAGGTGGGCCATTTCCGTCACCAGGTTCGCCCATTTATTCCGAAGCCTATGCAGTGTTTCAAGTGCCAGAAGATTGGCCACGTGAAGGGCGTTTGCAGAAATTCCGCAGTGTGCCCCCGATGCGCTGAACACCACTCAGAAGACGACTGTAATGCAACTACGTTGAAATGCCCCAACTGCCAAGGAGCTCACAGTGCTTCCTCCAAGGACTGTCTTCAGATTAAGAAAGAGATTTATATTCTGAGGCAAATGGTGCGAGACAACTCGACTCACAGAGAAGCTGCGCAAAAAGTAAGGCGAAGGCGCCGTCATTGTCGAAGGTCCTCACGAAGGACAGTGCAAAATCTGACGAGAAAGTCAGAAGCTCAAGTGAAATCGACAGGCGCGGCTCCTAGCACGGCAAACATCTCCGCTGAAAGAGAAGATGCTGGAAGATCTCTCTCTCCAAAAGAATGGTCACCCCTTCAGCCTAGACGATCTTTTGAGCCTCAACAGAAGCCGCCTACACGACCTGTCGAGCCTCAACAGAAGCCGTCTCAAGAACAAGCACAAATTGTTGCATCGGCCGGGAAGCCAGATCATCGCGTGATGGTGATGCTAAGATCATTAGTGGACACCATTCGCATGTTTTTAAGCGACATGAATACACCGTCAGCCAAAAGTGCCCTTCAAGTACTGGACGCGCTTAGTCCAGTGCTAGCAGCCCTAGAGTAGACCATGGCTAACCCACCACTGTCTTTCCGGGATGAGGTTCGTAAAGCAGCAATACTGCAGTGGAATGCCAGGGGACTGAGATCGCGCATTCGTGACTTTCGTCGATTTGTGTACGTCAATATGTTTCCCGTAATCGTCATTTGTGAGCCGAACTTATCCAGTGCAATATGATTGTCGGGATACGAACCTTTTATGTCGTCTACTGTTACTGAAAGCAGCAAGGTTCTGGTGTACATTCGCCGAGACCTCACTTACATCCTTCAACCTGTACCACCTCATGACGGAAACCAATACGTATGTTTAAGAGTGAAAAAGAGGAGGCTCAACATCACTGTGGTTGGCGCATACCTATCCTATCACCATCAAGCCGTTTCGACCAAAAAAGATTACGAGACATCATAACGTTAACTCCTGACCCGTGTGTTATCATTGGGGATTTTAACGCCCATCATACATTATGGAAAAGTCAGAATACCAACATGAATGGCACAAGCTTGGTGTCTTTTGCCTCCGACAACCAACTTTGGTTACTGAATGATGGCAGTCCCACATTTTTACGTGGCTCCACATACAGTAGCTGTCTCGACTTCGCTTTTGTTTCGCAAAGCCTAGTGAAACATACTGAATGGTTCACGGATATAGAAACGCACGGGAGTGATCACATTCCAACATACGTCAAGATCAGAGGATTTTCGCCTCCTAAAGTGCGCGACATCGTTAAAAGAGTGGACTGGAAAAAATGTCAGTCCCGTATGGAAGACCAATGCCAAGAACACATATCCGATTTACAAAAGGTCATCAAGAGCACTGTAAAAGAGACTGTGTGTACGATCCCATGCCCTGTAAGAATCATGGACATTGACATAGAGCTGGAGCGGCTTCGAGCCTTGTGACGACGAGCTGAAAGAAGGTACCGGCGCACGAAGGACTTAGAAGATTTACGGACTGCTAGACGTATGCAGAAAAAGATCAAACGTCGGTTGGACAAGCTAGAATTCCAACGCTGGATTACTTTCTGCGAGTCACTTGACCCTCGTAAGCCTTTATCGCAGATATGGAGAACGGTTAGAGGTTTGCGGTTATCGCTCATTCAGAAGTCACCATTCAAGGCCTTAGCCCTTCACCAAAATCGACCAGATGTGGACGTTGCTGAAGAGTTCTGTGCCGGATTATCAGGACAAACTACAGCCATCAGCAGCTCACCACTTTCGAGCAGTTGTCCGCCACCACATGACTCCTGTATGGACTTCCAGTTCACCATTCAGGAGCTCAAAGCAGCACTCGCTTCATGCAAACAGACCTCCGCACCAGGACCTGACGGAATATCCTACAGAGCCCTGTGTCATCTGGTTGAGGGCGCGAGAATAGCTCTACTTCAGCTATATAATGATTGTTGGCTAGAGGGCACTGTCCCCTCAAGTTGGGAAACTAGTCGTCTAGTACCATTACTAAAACCTGGCAAATCACCATTGGAACTCTCCTTCTATCGCCCGATCGCACTAGCCAGTTGCGTTGGTAAAGTGATGGAGAGAATGATTCTCGCGCGACTCAAGTGGTACTTGGAGTATCATGAGATCTACCCAAATGCTATGGCTGGCTTTCGACGTGGTCGATCATCGATCGATAGCGTCATCGACCTAATCACGTACGTTGAACACGAGAAAGGCCATAAGCGTCTTTGCGCCTCTCTGTTCCTTGACGTCAAAGGAGTCTATGATAACGTTACACATGAAGCCGTCCTTACCGCACTAGAAGAGATTGGAGTGGGTGGCCGAATGTTTAAGTGGATACGCTGTTATCTCGAAATGCGATCCTATTTTGTGTGTACAGAGACCGGGAACACGTCTACACATTTCAATTGTCGTGGCGTCCCTCAGGGTGGTGTGCGGAGCCCTGTGCTTTTCAATATAACACTAATCGCTCTCCATACGCACCTACCAAACAATATTTATCTATCAACATACGCTGACGACATCTGCATCTGGACATCTGCGGTAATTCGCCTGCAGTTACGAGCGAGAATACAGAGAGCTGCTACTGCAACTACTTTGTATTTACGCAATCGAGGCCTGGAAATTTCCTCCGTAAAGTGCGCTCTTCTTGCATTTACGCGCAAACCCATGTCGAATTACAGAGTGTCAATTAATGGTCAAAATATTCCGTATCGTCGATCTCACAAATTTCTGGGTGTCATAGTCGACATAGACATATCATGGAGCCCTCATGTGTCGTATTTGAAAAAGCTATTGACAGGCATATGCCATCTTTTCAAGTTTCTCGCTGGAAAGACTTGGGAAATGCAGCCTAATGCTATGTTACGACTGTATAGGGTGCTTTTCCTTGGCTTTTTACGATACAGTCTGCCTGCATTATCAAACGCCAGCAAAACAAGTTGGCGCATGATACAAAGCGTTCAAGCACAGGCGCTTCGAATATGTCTAGGTCTGCCTCAGGGTGCCTCAACAAAGGCGACTATAGCTATAGCCAAAGACCACCTCATGCAGACCCATATTGAAATTGAAGCTTTGAGAACACACATAAGGCATGTGGGCCGGACTCCCCATCACCACCTAGCCTCTCTGCCAGTAGATAGACCTCATACGTCATTTTGTCGAACAACAACTACACATGGTGACTCCCTACCAACTGGGTTTACGCCCGCGGCGAGACCTTCAATTCCTCCATGGTGCCTCAAACAGCCAGTAATCAACCTGACAATACCAGGCATCTAGAAAAAACGAGATTTCTCAATACCAGCCCTCAAGCAGCTCGCCTTACTTCTGCTGTACGAGAAGTACCAAGACTGCACCCACGTCTACACTGACGGCTCCATCCTGCCAAACAGCTCAACAGCGGCGGTCGTTATTCCAACGCACGCCACAACCATCAAATTCAGGACAGCTCATGCAACCACAACAACGGCAGCCGAGCTTGCAGCGCTTCGCGCTGCGCTGCGTTTCATTAACGACCAGAGCACGCAACGGTGGACGATTTTCTGCGACTGCGAGCCGGCACTGCAGTCACTTCTGTCAAATCTACGCCGTGGTCCACACGATCAGTTGGTATTTGAAACAGCAGAAATGCTACACCATATAACAGAGAAAGGGCACCACGTTATATTTCAGTGGTGGCCAAGCCACTGTGGAAATATCGGTAACGAACGAGCTGATCAAGCTGCCCGTTCAGCCCATACAGAAGACAACGACCAGTCAATACCTCTCTCAAGGACGGACGCTGCTAAGGAGGCTCCGCATGCTTGCTCGCCAACGCTCCCTGGCTCTTTGGAATGAGCCTCTCTTTACGCATGCAAAATTACGATCCCTCGATCCAACGTTAAGCACGCAGCTTCCAACAAAAATTCGACGAGGCGACGCTACTGCTGTGTGCAGACTATGGTTGGGAGTCGCGTTTACCCGTGCGTACGCGTTCCGCATAGGTATGGCCGACACTGCCGGCTGTGCACACTGCGAAGATGAAGAACAATTCGACATATCCTGTGTGACTGCCCGAAATACAACCTGGAAAGACAAAACCTTTCTGATAAATTAAACAGGTTAGATGACCAGCCGCTGTCAGAAGAAAGTATACTGCGCCATCGTCATGACTCATCGTCACTGAAGAAAGCCGTGCAAGTGCTACTGGGCTTCATACGAACTACTGGCCTGTCGAAACGCCTCTGAGTGGACTGATTTTGTGTGTGCGTATGTGTCGGTGTTTTTCTCTTATTTATTTTTTACTCTCCGTTTCTCTTTCAACCCCCTATTCCCCAACTCCTGTGTAGGGTAGCATACCGGATACTAGCATCTGGTTAACCTCCCTGCCTTCCTTATTTTTCGTTTCTCTCTCTCTCTTGAGGTTGGGCCGCGGACGGCGTTGGGCTCTGTACACTAGCCTACAAATGTGCGCTTTAGTGAAAAAGGTTAGGTATGCTCCACTTCTGAATCTCGACATCACTCGTCTCGCACTTATTCGCACAGGAGCAGTTGCTGTTATCAAATAATCAAAAAGTTTCATTCAATTCATTCGATTTATCAGAAGGCGCAAATCAATTGTTATTTTGCAAATAAATATTAACCTTTAATTAATTATATGATTATTCATTAGTTTATCTTAGCATTCGTAGTATAAAACGACTTTTACTTACATGGCCCTGGGGTTGTTGATCCAGTGGCTAACGCAGTGGTTAAAGTGGTGGTGGATGTAGTGGTTGATGTCGCCGCAGTTAGCTTTGTCGAAGTCTGCCTTGTAGTAGTAGTAATCGGCCGCTTTGTAGTAGGCGTAGGCCGCGCTGTAGTAGGCGTAGGCCGTGCTGTAGTAGGCGTAGGCCGCGCTGTAGTAGGTGCAGGCCGCGCTGTAGTAGGTGCAGGCCGCGCTGTAGTAGGTGCAGGCCGTGCTGTAGTAGGTGCAGGCCGCGCTGTAGTAGGGGAAGGTCGCACTGTAGTAGGCATAGGTGGCGCTATAGTAGGAGCAGGCGGCGCTGTAGTAGCTGCAGGCCGCGCTGTACTAGGTGAAGGCCGAGCTGTACTAGGTGAAGGCCGCACTTTAGTAGGCACAGGCGGCGCTATAGTAGGAGCAGACCGCGCTGTAGTAGGCACAGGCGGTGCTCTAGTAGGTGCAGACCGCTTTGTAGAAGTCGAAGGCGTCCTTGTAGATGGTGCAGGCCGCCTTGTGGTCCCAGGCGGCGCTGGAGGACTCGTATACCGCTGTGTAGTAGGCGTGGGCCTTGACGGAGGTCTTGGCAGAGGCCTTGTCGGTTGAGTGGGAGGTGTCTGAATCGTCTGGACTGTTGTAGGCTTCCCTGGGATTCGCGTAATCATTCCCGTAGGAGGTTGCGGCACAGTAGGTAGCGAAACTGTGGGTTTCTCTAAAGGTGGAGTTGTTTCTGTCGGAGCAAGAAGAAGCATTTCGACAAATGCTATATACCGACGAAGCTCAAAACACATAGCATGCTACCAGCGTTACGCCTCGTTGACTTCGTTGTTACATACGTAGTGTTTTCGCTAGTTTACGCACTTAAAAAGGTAACCATGGCGATTTCTTTATGGATTTAGAGTTAATGAAAAGGATCCAGTCGTTCCCAAAGCCATCCATGGCAGAAAGTTGTTGATACGTAACTGTCCCGACAATGTAGCAGCTGTACTTAGTCATGTGGAAGCTTCCCTGAATAAATTTGACTTCGCTGCTTTCATTTCTCACAAACGTAGCGAGGGGGCAGTGTATAATGACACTAGACGCTATATCATAGTCTAGCATACTGCCTTTACAGACGATGCGCCTGCCAACTTGAGATGTACTCACCAGGGGGTCCACCACCTCCGCCACCACCTCCACCACCACCTCCACCACCACCTCCGCTGCCGTAGGGACCACTACCCCCGCCACCACCACCGCCTCCGGCACCACCAGCTTCGTCCACTGCACAGATATATGGTTTATGGTTAACATCAGAATAAGGTTAAGGCGTGTCGTATACATCTCGCACTGTCGTAACACCTGTTTGAAGTAAGCGTTAAACTGATTCTAGCATGCACTGCTGAAGTGTACCTGGTGCTCCAATTGCTATCTCTCTTCACTAATGATCCTGCTTTGGCTGTGTGCGACTGCCCGCGTGGCTTTTTTAACTCATCCAAAGCGCAGACCTCAGCTGGAAGACCCGAGGATTGCGAACTTTGCAAGGGCCTCAATCGGCTGTCTGACATATATTAGATATACGTGTCTGAGTCATGCCTTCAAGCGAATGGGGCCTCCGGCCATGCTCAGTCTGAACGACCTCAGCCTTCTCTTGCTCTCTATATTTGTAAAAAACTGAACTAACAAAATATAATTACCACGAACAACGCATCATGCCATTAAAATGCTGCTCCCTCATTTCCTCTTCTCTATCAGTCGGTGGTGTAAACTGAATCGACGGAACGTTAGTTTTCTCTCTGGCTCAACGGTAAACCTCAAAGACATCTCGATTACGCATATTTTTGAAAAACACGGGCTCGAGCACGAAAAAACATGGGAGGTTGCGCATGGCGCATGCGCAGGGGAGACCGCAATGTTTTCGCTACCAAATTCCTGAAAAGCAATGCAACCTCGATTGTCATCTCAAACTGGTCAACAGTAGAAGGGCTATCGAACAATTTTTTTTTAACACATGAAGAACGAATGGTACTATAAGAGGTCAGATGCATTTTCTTACGGTCTTCTGATCCAGCTAACACGAATGCGACAAGTCCCATTAGCAAAAGTAAGCCGCAGACGGCGCAGACGGCGAAGATGGCCATCGTTGCGTCGGAATCGTCCCTGGAATATGCAAAAGAGCGAAATATGCCTTCTTTCAGTGAACTAGCACACACAGTGCAGTCGCCTGTTCAACCCATCATTGAAACCGCATGTTACGGGTTCGTAGCTACGTGCGAATATCTTTCCCGGCGAGCCGATGGTACGGCTGCTTTTCATCAATAGACGTTATCCTGCGCCTCATTCTGTCCATTAAAGGCCAGGCCAACCAGTTTGGGGTCGTTCCTTCAGATGACTTTCCTTAATTACTGTCAACGGCTTACACCACTGATTTTCATGTCTACGCATAATGGCGAACATGATTCAACTTTATTTTCCATGAGAAAAAAAGGCAGCCATGTGATTCTACATAATGAATACGGGCCTGAGCTCAGGAAAATCGAAAACAAAACAAAGAAAGGACAAAACTCGGAGCATTCAATGTTGTTTTTTCGTACATATTTATACTGCAAAAATTGTGTTATCCACACTAGGCCATTAACAATCAACCAATACGGTGCGCGAAATATAGATACACAAATGCTAATGAAAAAAATCGTTCTTCGTGAATTGAAAAGGAAGACGTGAGTGTCATGAACTGATATTTTTTGCATTTTTTTCTAAATAGTTCTGAGAGTCGCTTATTATACTGATTCGAGTCTACATGTATTTTGTGCATTTATTGTATTTATGCGCGATATGCTGCCCATATATTCTCAGAGCTGGTAGACTTAAACACAGTGAAGATGTAAAGCAAAAACTTATTTATGTTTCACACCTTGCATGTACAGTCTCTGCAACTATAACTACGGAGCTTTCTTTTTCTTTGCGCCATATTCATGTTGTCATTGCAAACGTCAAATGAATGAAAGATTACTATAACTTATTTATACATATTATTTACGCTCAGGGTACTTGAAAAGAACAATGTACGAAATTCCGATTATTTTTAGGCTGAGGTGAAGAACGGCTCACACCTAAACGCTAAGTGTTGACGCGGTAGATCTCATTTTAGTGCTCTACACAGACAGCACGCATCTCGTTGAAGGATGTTCTACCTCCAAAAATAATCTTCTTTTGATCCTCGGTAAAGCCACAAACAACCTAGAATCAATGTTTCCATGCATTCTCTAATTATCAGCAAAGATTACCAGCTGCAACGCCGCGTGAAATGTGTCCGGTTATTCTAGAACTGCATTCGCGACAGTTGTTCACGTGTAGAATTATTTTAGCGCAACGACTTTAGTAAGCTTTCATGCAAACTTCACGGAATTACGAAGATAGTTTTAGACATTTTGTGTGAGGTTGCATATCGGCACCATTTGCCATCGAACATAAACTTCGTTTAGAAATTTCACCTAGCACAGATACAAACTGTGGTGCTATAAATAGACGCCGAAAACAATGCATATTTTATATAGTGCTCTTGCTCACAAAAGTAACTAGAAAACGATATTTATGCGCGGCAATGCCTGAACACCACGCATAAGGACTTACTTTTGACCGTCTGGAAAGAATGAAAGCATCAGTAGTAAAGTTTTTCAAGCAGGAAACTTTCAGGCTAGCCGCGTGAATTGAATTATTAAATCCTAAAGCTCCATCTATGCAGTAAATATAACGCTCGTGGTGCTAGAAAGACATATGAGTGTACTCGCTTTTGGTGTCTCGTCGAGGCTGTCTTTCGATTTGCGCTTTCCTAAACGATATCCAGCGCTTACGTTTCACCCATCACTGTCATGATCACTTGATCAATCATTATGCAAAGCTAACACGCTCAGTTACGCTTACTGAATCACTTCTACAAAATACCCCAACGCCATATCTATACTGTATTGCAAAGCAGCGACGACGGTTTGTTCTACAGCTCCCAACACTTTCCTATAGCTTCTGTACCTTGCGTGATGTGCTTAGAAATTCATTTCTCACGTACTGTGACATTGGCGAGAAGCAACACGCGTAGTTTTGAGAGTGCAGTTCTCGTGTAACTTGCAAGTGTACTTCTCACGTAACATTGGCACGCGTCGTCGGAATAAAGAGCCATCTTCAGGTAAGTATTTGGTCTTCTCTCAACGTTGCCTCTTATATAAGACCCTGCGTATTTACCACAACGAATTGAAGTGCGCGTTTAGTCGGATACACGTTTAGAAGTCTGCGGTACTTTCTGCTAAAAGGAGGATGCACACACAATCGTATGCCAACGGGGGCGCCACCGATATATTACTATTACGGTGGCTTGTTGGGCAAGTTAGTGCATAGACTTTGTGGGAATATCACGAACACTATGTGAAAACTTTTGCTGTTGTTCGCATTTTGCTTCCCTTTTAGTGCTGCTGATAAGGCCACCAAGGCTTTATATTACGCCAACAGACACGCTCATGTGGACAACACTAGAAGTTGTCACTCTGTCCGGCACACCGCAATACGCAAAATATTTTGCGTGTACCGGAATATTAGTAGTGAAATGTGGATGCGCACGCCCGGTAAACATGACCGCGTAACTGAAAACGGTTGCCTTTCAAGTAGAATATATCAAGTGGCTGTCGTGCACGCTCTGTAGCTCGCTTGCTTCGGATAGATGGTATTATTCGCTCGAGATTCATGTCCTCTAACCTTTGTAAGAAAAGTACTTCTGTCCATTCGGCACTGTTTTCGAAATAACCAAATAATCAATGGTGTATTCACCTTTTCAAAAATGCCTCCCTGGGCGCCGCCATAGTCCTCCATGGGCTGCGCAAATTGGCGTGACCCCTCATAAATGCACTGAAAACACTGCGCCTTTAGCCTTTGTACTGCCGCGCGCAGCCCATCATGGCGGTGTTTTTTCTTTCCTGTGGAAATGTGTATATGCTAAGTAAGTGGATCTCCTGGAATCTCGGAAGCCGTAGAATGCGTGTTTGTTGGTTGTCTTTTATGTTCAATAGATAACGCTACTTGACGTGGTGAGACAGCTGAGGGACACGTTATCTGGTAATGTAATATGCCCCATCTTTGGGTTACCGAAATGCGGTACACACTGAAAGCCCCTTGTTGCTGAGTGGGTGAGCTCTATTTGTTCAGCCGTGGAGGCGGTCGGCCATTTTTGCTTCAGTCGACTGGCCGGAGCCTCTCTCCTGACTTCTTATCCGACTATTAGAAAAGCTCAGCGGTTGTACTTACCGTATGATGTGCTAACGACGACTGCAAGCGAAAAAAAAGGATGAACATAAGTTTTCCATCGGCCAATTATCCATTCCAATTCTGCCTCCCTTAATTATTTTTGGGTTTTAGCGCCCGAAGACCGCGATATGATTACGTATACGGGACGCAGTAATGCACGGTTCCAGGCATTTACACCACCTAGGGTTCTTTAACGCCCTATTAAATCTAAGTACATAGGCCTCAAGTATCATCAACACGCCCATCGGAAGTGTGAGGGCACCACGGCCGAGATTCGTTCCCGTGACCTTCGTGCCAGCATTTGAGTACCATAGCGACTAGACCACCGTAGCGAACTTCCGTCTGCGTGCCCATCCAACCAATCAACATACCAATGGTAGTGGTACAGACAGGGCCACGACGCAGCAAAACGTATGAAACGAGGGACTCACTCCAAATGTTCCGGCATCAATGGAACTTGCGCACTTGCACATGGTGTTACAGAGATGCAAAACAAAAGTTTAGCAGCAGCGCACTGATCTTAGTTAAAGTCTATATCTGGGATGGCCTATATATGTGGCATGGCCTGCCAGGCTACACTTTCGACATGCCGGGAACACTCACGTTAATGAGGTGTTATGAGCAAATCTTTTTTAAATGCAATTATTCGGCACGCGAGTGATACGAATTAGGTCGAAATCAAATGGATAACAATATTCACGAGTACATCTTTCGGAGCCGTAATTTGCGCTTGCCAATAAATTATTGCAAACACAATGCTAATGAGAATCATGTATTACTCACCATGATATTTCAACTGATAAGAAAACCTAATTTGTGATAGGTTAAAAAGACGCACATGTAAACACGATGGGATCAGTCACACAGGGAGAAAAAATGTTGGGTCTTTTGCTCCCGGCTTAATGAGCTGCGAAGCATCATTTCGCCTGTGTCTCCGTTGTGTTTGTGCTGCGTAACTGCTCTTTTCTGTTTTTAAATTGTTTTCGTGTGTTGAATTCTTTTTTTATGTTATATTCCGTTCTTTTCGCGTGATTATGAATTACTACTCTACATCCTTTTCAGTTCTTTTCTCGATATTATCAGATTTATTTTGTGATTTTTTATTTCCTGTCCTGCGGACTTGTTTCTATACTGCATGCTTCGCTTTTAACAGTTTGCAGCTCCTAGCGTAGTATATCAAACTCCTAGACGCAGAAATATCGCCTACGCTTCTCCCTTCGAAAGTCTTCTGTCTACAGCTTCCGACACCCACAGTTTGCTGTCTTTTCGCTGGTTCAGATGGCGTCAGCGGGTGGGCTTCTGACGTGATGAAGAGAAAGGGCGTGGTGCCACAATGGAGCTCTATCCCTACGAGAAGACATGACACTACGTTAGCAAGCCACCCGCTGACGCGATGCAACGGGTATACGTGTGGTCAGGCCTTGGGGCGACGCTGGCGATCACAGCCAAGCGCACTCGCCTTGCAAACGTGCAACCTACTCGGCTTAATGCTTCAAACCTCAAAGTTGCGTGTCGTCAGCGCGAGACACGAGTAGACAGGGCGGCCCTTTAATCTTCTCTCTGCTGTAGTGTGCCTTGATTCGCGCTTTGTCTTGCGCATGCATTGATGCATCGAGGCACACTACTCAGCAGTGAAATAGAACTATAAAAGCGCCAGTAAAAACTACACCGTCTTTAATATGGGCGTTGCTTGTAAATGATGGCTCACAAATGAAACATATTGCCTTATTAGGTAGCGTAGCCTGGAACACTGGGGACGAATGGTTTTTGTGTTATGATACTCCGAATCGGTGTAGTTGATGGCTTCAAGGCAGCGTAATCGCGTCTCTGTTAACGTAATAAATGTGAAAAAATCGCTCCTGGCACATTTTTTTTATACTCATGCGATGTAAGAATAACATTGACGTGACGTTAGATGGTTTCACGTCACATCATGTTGGTACACCAAGCGAGCGCTTGCAGTTACATCAGTGAAAGTCCTGTATCGTGCTTCAGTGGATGGCATTGTAACGTGGACATATAAGGTGACAATATAAGTGCACATATGACATTGTGGACATATGAGGTGACCACACGGGTTAAGACAGCGCCGTTCCTGACTCCTGCTTGCAAAGGCGTCAGGGTGCTTCTTATAGTTAAAACGGTACAAGAGGCTTAACCAGGTTATATAAATCAGTGTGGGCTTCACACTATCAGTGCTTGACAAATACAACAGAGAACCAGGTGCGTGCGTGCATTCTAGAAAAGTGTGAAACTTGCATGAATTCTGCCACTCTTGCTTCGCTTTTCCATACTCCTTTGCAAGTTATCTTTACCACCTGAACGAGTCTAAACATTTCCGGAAACATGCATCCCCTTTCCCCAAAGGAAGCAAAAAAAAAAGGACCTCGCTTTTCAAGCATTTCTTACCCGTAGACTCGGTTCCAGATAACCCGGCTGAAGAACAAAACAATATAGAGATATCAAGTCTAATGCACACTGTCAGCACTTGACAAATCTAATGGAGCAACAGACATATGAGTGTGCAGATTGAGTAAATATTACATCGCTCGCCTGGCTTCTGAATGCACCTTTGCAAATTTCAATTATTTGCCTGAACGAGCGAATTTTTCTCCCGGAAACTTGCATCCATAGATAGTGCGATATTCAAAGTTCACTTTAAGTAAACCAAAAAAGAAAGTTTTTGAAGCATTCCTTACCTGTCGACTCGGCTGTATATACACTGACTGAAAAAAGGAATTTAGCGATATTCATGAATGTTTTTACGTCTAGCACAATGCGTTGATCCATGAAATTTATTGAAATATTAAAGCCCCTAAGAAGCCGCGCCCATTTCCACGTTATCACGTATTGTAATCATATGTTCATCAGAAAAGCGTATAGTGAAAGTCTGTATTCGCGTTCTTCAATATCTACTTTTATTTTGCACGCGCATGTCAACTTGCTAGATAATCAACGATTACGCAAATGCTTACTAAAAAATGTAGGGCTAATAACAATACAACCAATACCTTGCCAAACAAGTTAGTTACGTTTCTTTCACTATCAACGCACGTCTTTGGCAGAAACTGAGAAATAAGCTCGCGACTCTTTCAGGATGCGTGCCAGTATTCACTGTTAATGTGGTCATCTGAGTAAAGTGACTGGGTTATGAAATCCTAGCGCGACGCTGTCTCAAAAAACACGCCGAGACCCAAAGCCAAAGGTACAGATAAAAAAAAAGAATGGATAAAAAAGAAGCCACGTCTTCAGTGACTGAACCTACTAGGCTCCTCGGGTGATGCCCCATAGTCACCTGCAGTAAAAATGTAACCGGACGTGAGAAGCGTTTCATTGTCTCCCTCAAAAAAAAACAAAGAAAACTAATTTTCTGGCATGCATGACAAAATCAGGCAGCTGAAACTTACCCATGGTCAAGCAGTACTGCTTAAGTGAAAGCAGTCAACAGCTGAAGAGTATAGCCCGCGGAGGCGTACACTGTGCGCATGAAAAATAAAAACACAAACAAAAGTAAGCTTTCTGCGACATTTCAGAACTCCGGGCGCTAGGCCCTAGCCCTCCGTCGCGTCGCGTCGGACGCGCCACGCAACAGCAAAGGTAGTCTGTTCCTTTTTGTGTGTCCTATTTTGTTGTGCCTTTATTGATATGTTGGATTTGACGTACCAAAATCACCATATGATTATGAGAGACGCCGCATAGTGGAGGGCTCCGGAAATTTCGAGCACCTGGGGTTCTTCAACGTGCACCCATATCTGAACGCACGGGCCTACAACACTTCCGTCTCCATCGGAAATGCAGCCGCTGCAGCCGGGACTCTATCCCGCGACCTGCGGGTCAGCAGCCGAGTACCTTAACAACTAGACCACCGCAGTTGGGCTATTTCGATGCGCCACTCACGATGCTTTGTATTCCAATAATTAGGCCAGTGCCACGGTACCGTCCACCTGCCCCGCCGCGGTGGTCTAGTGGCTAAGGTACTCGGCTGCTGACCCGCAGGTCGCGGGATCAAATCCCAGCTGCGGCGGCTGCATTTCCGATGGAGGCGGAAATGTAGGCCCGTGTGCTCAGATTTGGGTGCACGTTAAAGAACCCCAGGTGGTCGAAATTTACCGGATCCCTCCACTATGGCGTTTCTCATAATCATAGGGTGGTTTTAGTACGTTAAGCCCCACATATCAATCAATCGGTACCGTCCACCGCGAAAGCTCACGTATCACGCTAACGCGGGGCCATGACACGTGGGGACACATTGGAGTAGCGGAAATTACGCAAGCGAGATTTCCGCTACGTCAGCGACCAAAGACCGCCGCAATTCCTCACACCGACGGCCAGTATGTTTTACAACTGGGCCCAAATGTTCGCTGCTCTGGTTAACGCGACCTGCTCATCGGCAGCCATGGCTACGCACTTTTAGAGCAGTGCATCAACGTACGCGTATGGGGCGCAGTTCGTACCGAAACCGTTCGAACAAACCCGGTAACAGTTCGACACACATCAGAGCGTAGTTTTTGCTGATATTCTTCGCATACAGTTACCTGTAAACAACGGCACACCACTGGGAGTCAGTAGGCCTGGTTTCTTTTGCAACAATACCAATGTTATGACCTACCAGATGAAACTCCACGGTTACGCCTTAACAAAACGAGGTTACACGTCATTACAAAAACGAAGAACTTACAGTGCACTGGGTGACACTAGGAAATCGATACATCATGATGACGATATTTACTGCCCGGAATCGCGGTCGACTGTGGTTGGCATGCTGATACGTAATTCAAACGGGCCGTTTAGGACCACCGCAAACAGGCACGCTCTCACGTGGTCCGCAAACTTTCGCGGCTGAATGCACATACATACATACATACATACATACATACATACATACATACATACATACATACATACATACATACATACATACATACATACATACATACATACATACATACATACATACATACATACATACATACATACATACATACATACATACATACATACATGCATACATACATACATGCATGCATGCATGCATGCATGCATGCATACATACATACATACATACATACATACATACATACATACATACATACATACATACATACATACATACATACATACATACATACATACATACATACATACATACATACATACATACATACATACATACATACATACATACATACATACATACATACATACATACATACATACATACATACATACATACATACATACATACATAGCCAGACACTTTGAGCTGACGTAAATCTAGCTGTTGAAATAATACAATAATTTTTCTAAACAGACTCAAAGACTGAAAATTTTTTTACACCCCAAGTTTTGTTAACGTTGGCTGAATAACCTGTCATATGTGTACGTACACCCCTAAGCTGAAGGGAATTAGCATAGCTGCCATAAAAGCGCATACATAAGGAGTGACGTTGGTACGTGATCTGGAATTACCAGATTTCTTGGCCGTTCAGAGGGTTCGCCATATTTAAACAACGAAGTTTTCGACCTTAACACGTTTTTCTAGCGCTGTGCCTTCGCAAGCTCTTGGCGTTACGCAGAGCTGCTGTTGGAGCGTCGTGAGAGCATACGGTGCTGGTGCAACACTAGATTCTAATTCCCAAAACAAACAAGATATGAAAGCATGCATCGGGTTAAGACAGAGTCCTAACTGCCGCACCCAGAACTCTACAAAGTAACCGATGCCAATGTGAAACACTCACAGTGGAAGGTGGGACGTGTCCTTGTCGGAAAAGTGACAAAGTGGGAGTAGGTGTCCGCTCTGGTGTCCAGAGAAACAAAGGTACGAGGTCCTAAGGTCGGGGTAGCGAACGATTGCGCGAGTGTCACGCGCGCTGCTGCTGCTCTTGTTCTTGTATTTGTTCGCCTTCTCTTGTGGCTCATACCCACTGTCCTGGAATGGCCAAGAGCTGAGCGGCCTTATAAAAATGGTACGGAACTTTCAGTAAGAGGGGGGGGGGGGGGGCAGAGTGAAGATATTAGAAATTTAGGAATGAAATATCGATGCTCACTCAAATATACAAAAAATTGTTTTTTTTATCAGTTATACATTGGACAAATTAAAACCCCATTTAAAAGGCAAATAAAATAAAATTTATGCATGAGTCTTCATAGAAAGTTATAATTTTATAGATTAGTCTGTTAGTCCTTTGGCTGAATTCATTAAGATAATTCCGCACAGCCACGCAAGCTTTCACACTGGTGAACCCAGATTAGGATAATGATGATTCCACAAACATGGCTCATACCCACTCAGGGGTATCGGCCAAGTATCGATTCTGTAACAGAGACATTCTTCTTCCTCTTCATCTACAGCCTGCGATGGTATTTTTATTTCTCACAGAACAAAAGGGAAAAAAAATTGGTAAGTTCTCACACTCTAAAATCAAATAATAGTTTGTACGACCACTCAATTATTGGCCGATCCCCCACAGTGATTGATTGATATGTGGGGTTTAATGTCCCAAAAAACACCATATGATTATGAGACACGCCGTAGTGAAGGGCTCCGGAAATTTTGACCACCTGGGGTTCTTTAACGTGCACCCAAATCTTAGCACACGGGCCTACAACATCTCCGTCGAAATTCAGCCACCGCAGCCGGGATTCGATCCCGCGACCAGCGGGGGGATCCCCTGCAGTAGGTATGAGCCACAAGTAAAGGGCAACAAGAACAAAAAGAAGAGACTGGTTGCGATATGTCGGGGGAGGTCGGCGGGCCCGGTTTCTGGTCAATAACTCTACTTTCTATTTCACGCAGTAACCAGCAGTGGTCAAAGGAAAATTTAAGAAGTACGAGTTAACTCACGTCTGTTGCTTATCAAATAAACTTGTTTCACACACTCACTCATGTATGCCTCTCACCCTGCAGGTCACAGGCTGGAAGCGTTAAATTAACACGAACAAAGTCATACCCTAAAAAACAGCGAAATAGTGAAAGAAGAAAGAGCGAACGAACAAAATACGGAAAACTAGAAAGAAGTAAGGAAAGAAAGAAAGAAAAAAGGAAACCAAGAAATCAAAATTTGTTTACTAGTCACCCATGCGCCGAGCTTCACTAGTTCCCTCTTTCAGCCGCAAAACAAGGGCTTCTAATCTTATAATGTCAGGCCTTTTATTTATACACTTTCCGCGACGGAGCTCTAATGGTTCCTGCGCTAAACTGTTGACTCGTAGATAACGACTAGCGCATTTTGCTCGACGAGAAATGCTAAAGGCCCCTGCACTTGTATTTGGGCGCACGATCAAAAACAATAGATGGTCAGAATTTTCAGAACCCTCCCATACAAAGACTCTTACTATCATATCTTGTCACTGCGGGGCAAACTCTCCCGACCATTACTAATATTTCGTTAGAAACTACAGTCTAGTCGATCTCCCATTGTTGGTAAAAACCACATTTCACCACGCGACAACAACCACACCAACCACCTTTTGGAGGAAACTATCGGCCATATCTTTTTATTCTGTCACCGGAATGCGCCATTCTGGAAAAAAACAATATTACCTCCTCTTCGCAAGCTGAACCTGGAAGTTTCAGAATCAAATATTTTATCGTTGGGGGTCATTGCTGCGGAATAAAGCCATGGGAATGTTTTCTTCGCCATTGTGGAAGCGAGACTAAAAGGGTACCTAACTGAATTCTTGCTTTGAACTTTTCGTTATCAATAACTACCACTTCAAGTGAACTTGTTATCTATATAGCGTCTACGTATAGTAAAGTACAGATATCATTGAACGATTTCACCCACCAATGAGTCAATCCCCTCTATTGGATATTAGTCATGTCTAGGGGTAAACAACGACAGCAACAGCCACCGCTCGTGAGCCTCGCGGAGCACGCACCTCTTGCGACCGTTGGATCTCGTTCCTTGAGCTTCTGTCAACCGCGACGGTATACTGGTCTCGACTCGAGGACTCCTCCACCCCACCCCCACTTCGAAAGCGTCGGCCTGTAACTGTGAGCATCGCTTCATCAATCCGAAACCAATCATTTCTTCTCTTTCATGCCAGTGCTCTAGTGAGCACTGGACTGTGAGTTAGGTATCTTGTTTCACAGGTCGCATCCTGTTGTTGTCGTATCGGGCGGTGTATTGCGACGTCCAGTTGGGCCCACCGCCTAAGTGTGGTCGCAGCCATAATCTACATGGTCACTTTTAATGTACTTTACTACACAAAAACCGGAGCAAGGGGAGTCGCTTAGTATTTTAACAGTCGGAAACATGTCCTCCTCAAACGCGGATGCAGACAAGCCTGGCGCCAATGGGTGTGTACATCACACTGGCTTCATGACCAGGATGGCCGTTCGCCTCGCCTACGGAGGACGTGCCGAGAGCAAGAGTGGGATTATTTCGTTATTCGCTGAAGTCGCGCTTCGGTCATCTGGGCGAGGCCACCCCTCACTTTTCAAGTTTTACTGTTCGCTTTCAGGTCTATTTGACTAAGCAAAGCTGTCAAAGCAGAGCATGATAGCATCCTCGTTTTTCATCACCTTGTGTCATCTTTTTATTCGCACGAGAAGCAAATGACGCTGAAACCGGAAGTGCTCTTACAAGCACTTTCGGTTTAGCACTAACTTCCGGCTCTCGCAATAATAACAAAAAAAAACTCTTCTAAAATACGAAACTGGCATGAAGTCGGCGGTTCTGGTTAGAGTAAAAAGTTACATTCCATTCACACGACATGGGAGCATCCGTTTATTTCAAATAAGGGCGAATGAGTTGTTAGATTGATTACTACAAATTATGTGAATTCGTTCATTGTAACCCGTCACCATTTTACAAAAGTAATGGCTAGAACTGTGAGCCTGTGAGCACGCACAGTTTAGTTATTGAGGGTAAGAGTTTATTTAGGCATTGAGAATCGAAGCTGTGCTAGCGATTCTGTGCGCGTGTGCATGTGTGTGAGTGTGGGGAGAGGGGGGGATCGCATGTAGACCCCATGTTCTAATCAATCATCTACGCAACTTGACACATACTCAATAATTTCCAGACAATGCCCTAGCCGCTGATTGTCGGGCGCTCCAGTATTTGTTTAAAATTTTGTTTCCAACTTTCAACGCACGCAGAGTGCCCGGCAACTCTGTGTGAACTTATTGACTCTTCACCGACATTGATCAAGTAAACCGGCTTCAACATGTGTAAGTACCGGCAGCCCCTGTCGAATAATTAACTTCAACCAAATACAATCTACAAGGTATCTAATTCATGAACTTCTTGCACTACAGCTCAGATGTCAACGATGCAATCAGGTAAGTTATTTCAGAAACCGAATTGCTCCTCTGCCGCTTACACTCGTTTAACGCAAAATTTTTCAGTCGTGAATTCGATTATTTGCTCTAATCTTGAAAGCTAATATGAGCTTTTACACGCATGCACGCATGAGCCATACATACATGCTGCATGTGCAGTCCGCGTCAGAAATTTTAAACAGCACAAAACAAAAGTAAAGCTTAAAGGCCAACTCTGGCGATTTTTTTACCACGTCAAGCTTATGATGTCTCTGTGTTCCTTAGACACTCTTCTCACGAGCCCAACAGCTGAAATGCTCAGGAAATTTGAAAATGATTTTAATAAGCAAAAATGTGCAATATTGAAACCGAAACCCAACCGAGCGCCCTGTCTGCGTATGACGTACTATTTGGTAGAGCCGGAGGCCGTATACTGGTTCCACCGGCACGGAGTATAAAAACTGTGAAAGCCAGTCCAGTAAAGCATCACCTGAACACTACAAAAGAAAGAAGAAAGCATTCCCGTGCTATACCCGTGCCCGACACCGCCGCCGTCACCTTGTGGACAGCACAATAAATGCTGTAACGGCAAAAATAGCGATACTATCGGCTGCGTCACTTCCGTTGACATGTCAAACATGACGTCACACAGCCAGTGTTGCCAATAATTCTGGCAAGTGAGGTGAGCTTTTAGAGGCAATATTTAAAATTTCTTTGCAAACGATCAGTGCATCCCTAAAACCTGTACTTTGTCATAAATGATGAAAATGTGCAAAGAAACGTCTCCAGCGAATTTCATGAAGATTCATTGACCTCAAAAAATCGCCGGAGTTGGCCTTTAACAAATACTGCTTCAGCAGCGAGCCTTAAACTTATTGTACCACCTTGTTTCAAAGCGCGCTAGCAAAATTTACTCGGCAGTTCAACCGAATGCAGACACATCTTTCTGAATATTTTGACTATTTGCCAGACATAGTGGTCTCCGAACTTTTGACGTCGACTGTATGGTAATCGCTAAGTATAGTATATATACACAAAATTGTTCATTGTCAACTAAATATAGGTAGGGTCATTGTTGCCGAATAATTTGAAACAGCTGTTGCACTTTCCATTTAGCACTCAGTGGGAAAAAATTCACCTTGACTGCTTACTAACACATTCGTTTCGTATAAATCGTGGCGCCAAATTAAATCCTACGACTTAACTGTCTGTCAACCATACCGTCCACCGTTACGTGAATCGCAAAGGCAAACGCGCTTGAAGAGTCAATGTGCTTTGCTACTATTCGCTTGGTGTAGTAGATGTGGAGTTTGCTGAGCATCACATCACCGGCATTAACAAAACTTGGTTTAGTATTATTCCCCGTTGTGCATGATAATAGATTGAAGGCCAGATTTTGGGGTAGCCGACTGAAAATATTGAAGAGGTGGCCGAAAAATTGCTCGTTCCAGCAACGAATGTGTTGCATTTGAAAATTCAGATGCAGCACATTCATTCCTGGCACGTGTCATTTTTTTTGTGATTTCCGTAACTTTTCAACAAACTTGTTCTCGGGATTATTTCCGTTCTACGTTACAGGCATGTCATCGCAATTTCAGTCATCGGGTAAGCACTGCTGGCAAAAGCGACATTCAGTTTTATTTATTTAGGCGCACTGTGTAAGCAGTGACCTACAAACATATTCAATCTATGTTTGTAAACAAGGGTTCGGGTTTGTAAACAACGTGTTAGGGGAGCCTTCCGTGCGCTCTCCGAACGCGCTGTGCTCGGAGGCAGTCTTGAAGCTGCTGCAGGCCAGTTATCACGTGATCGTAGAGGGCGGTGGTGAGCTCTAGGCTGGGCGGGGCCTACGTGCCTTGACGTCACTACAAGGGCTTCACCATGTAGACGGCACCTACTCCTGTTTACAAACATGAAATATAGGTTTGTAGGTGCATGCTTGTTTCCGCTGGCCAAAGTCCACAATCAAATTACGACATAGCAGAAACGTAGAACCATTCGCAGGAAGGCACACATCTTAGTCACAACATCCTTCTAAGCCTGCTTAAATTCGGCCGCTGCGCAGACGCTCCTATTCTTCGATGCGTTCCGCCAGATAAGCAAGCGTTGAAGAGCGCCATGATGTGGCAACCACACAAGAGAATGAAGACAGGAACTATACTTCCGGTTCCGCACGAGAGCATTTCTTACTATAGTTCAATTAACTGCAAATAAGCCCACTCATTAAAAAAACGATCAAGAAGAATAGTACATGGGCTAAAGCGCATGCGCCAACCACTGCCAGATTGTCACCATATCATCTTGCCGGTATCCCTAAAGTGTAAAGTATACGAGCACTTCATTTTTCACAGTTTCTCTTCCCCACAGAAAAGAAACCTGGAGGATCGCATAGAGACTCCAGAACTTCAACTACGCTGTGTGCAATGAAGCGATAATTGATGGGCTTGATATAAAGGAACAACCACTATGGATAAAAAAAACACACAGGCTCAGCGAATATTCCAGATAGATAAATTGACCTCAGTAGCTCACGTAACACATAACACCCATAGATATCCAACCTTCAATGAGAGAATTCGGATGAATATCAAAGATGGTAAATGCAGATGAAGAGAGAACATGGTTGAGTGCGATGATGAACTTAAACGATTTCCTGGAATAAAACACTATCTAAGCCAACACAAGGTAATCTTGAGATCACTGCGAGAGCCCTTCACACTGCAGTTGATAGGTGTGACGTCAGCGTTCAATTACCAATTGGATGACGCTCACAATTATCATACTCTGAAAATCTACTTCTTTTCCGTGGTGGTCATAAAGATTTGCATGCCCTTTTCAGGAACGCTAAAAAATCATAAGAGACATTGATCCGAATTTTTCGCTACTGTTGATATTTACTTATCTTCCATAGTTCTATATTATTCACACCAACAAGCACAGCGTCATCCTTCACCCTCACATTTAACCTGAAATCAGCCCTCGGTTCGTCGCTATTTGCCAACGTAGGCACTCGTTTCTAAGAGTTCACGATCCCCGCGTCACACCGTGACGTTGCCAGCACAAAAGCCCAGCATACAAATGGGAAGGTGCATGTACGAACTTGAGCAAAGTATTCGCATCAATACTTCGTGTCGGCATATCTTCTCTAAAGGCGCCTAAAAGCTCTGCGCGCTGTTTAGATCTTTTTTAACGATACCTAATGAATTACATGTTATTTTGAACGCAATAATCACCAGTTCCTTATATTCCCTGCTGGTTCCTTTAGACGAAAACGCAAATGTCCGACTTTTAGTGTCAATGCACCTTCCAGTTGTAAATTCACAGCAGTTCACCAATTTCTCATAGCATGGAAATGGATTTCCAGATGTAGTAAATAAATTGTGGCTATCCTGCAAAATTTTCACGTATCATCAACCGAATCCATACTCTATCCGACATGTTTCCTCCAAGACGCATGCGATGGTTGGCTCCCTTCCGTTGCATGTCCTGCCAACCTAATTAAAAGTTCTGTATGGAGTTAGAGTATTTTCGTATATTCTCCTATGAAATCATATATATTTAGTAGTATGGCGTATGGAACGTTTCACTAGGCAACCTATATAATCAAAACTAATTCAAACTGGTTGGGTGTGGATCTTGAGAGAGAGTGTGGAACAGCTCCCCTGTCTTGCTTCTCAATTCATTGTCCCAGCATTCACGCTGGCTGAATTCACTGCAAAACCATATAATTCTTCAGATATTCGAAGCTATGAATTCAGAAGCAAATCTTTAAAGTAAGCCCAATGACTGTGCTTCAAATAGTCACTGTCTAGAGCTGTACAGTCACACTTTCGACATCTTTACATGCAAACAAAGACAGAAATATGGTATATGTACGTTGCAGATTAAGAAATGGTGTTCAGAGCTTGAATCTCTTATGCTTCTTTTTTTTTCTGTCGGCAGTCGCCAGTAGTATGAATGGTAAGTAGATACCATCGTTTATATCAAGTGCACTTGATTATTGCCATACAAGACAACGGAACAATTGGTTAGTGGAAGATAATTAATGATTGCTCAACTCGTAAAGCCTGCGCATTCAGTTAAACTAGGTGATAATTAAACATCCCTTGAACAGAAAGTCATAGCAGTGACTGCATAACGGCTGCGTGACGAGACGGATACTTTTATGTCATTTCCAAAGTGTCCGGACGAAGATAAGGCTGAATCGATTGCACACCTTCGTGATAACGGCGCTACTTAATTTACATGCCTCGGGAGCCAGGTTAAAACCAGGCTCCCGAGTCCTTCCAGTGCTCTGCACTATCGGCTCTGCCGAGGTAGCATGCGAAGGTCCCAACAGTGAAGGGTCTTGTAAATTTGTACGTAAGGTCCTGTATACAAAGTCGAGCTGTTGCAAAGTATCAGAAGGCGCTGGTCTCCATCCTTGACAAGCAGCAGCAGCAGCCACGACGAGACAAGACGGACACCAAGCAACCAACCTTCCACTCCCTTCTGTAGCAACAGCCGCTACGCAGCTGGGAGAGCTCTGCTCAAGGGAACAGAGGGAGTGGGTAGAAGGTTGATTTTTACTGTGATAATTGCTAAAGCTTCATAGATTGAGTCTTGCTGGTGCAATTTATTTCTCTAGTGAAATTCACCAAGTACATTTTCGGGTTTACCTGCAAAAATGCCGAGTCTTGTTACAATGCTTTTTTCACCGCTACACCTTCCAGATGCGGAACCGTAAGTGAATCTGTAGCAGCTTCACGCTGCAACGCAGAAAATTTGTATATTTCTTCTTTAGTTTGCTTTATGGGGTTTTAGGAAGAAAGAACCCTCCATTGTCATTTCTAAAGTATGAATTTGCGCCTTACGAGGTGAATCTTAGTACGCAAAGTGTTCGCGCGCTAGAAGCTGTATGTCATCCCCATTTGGCATTCACAAGGTGGGTACTGACTTCTTCATATAGAATTATTAAACGCGACAAGGTGGACCTCATAAGTTGTCAGCCTTAAAGCCCACCTGAGAAAGAAGAGCATTTAATTGTCAGACGTACGCACAGCGCTAATGTGTTTATTCCACCTGAGACCTTTAGAAATCAAAATACCAAGATACTTTCAATGCTCAACCCCAGAGAGTAAGATATTAGTTGGCGATTACTGGAAATACAGATTGCAACGCTTGCGCAAAATTATCATAAAAGTGGTTTCGTTAAAGTTGATAGGCCAGTCACTACACTATTTTGCATTTTTTTCGGAAGGCTTCATTTAGTCGTAACTGGTCGCTCACACCATTTATTTCTGAATACATTACGCAGAATTCCACAGGCACTTTAATTATGTCATTACCATAATCGTTTACAAAAACAAGAAAAAAAGTTGTATCATTAACGATCCTGTTGTAAGACAAAGTCATCGACAAGCTTCCGAGGGGCAATACAGTTGGACTGTCACGTCCACGGTTCTTTTGACTGCTCCAGCTAAACTGGTGCATTGCACATTTATGTTGGCAGGAAATTACTGAATACAAACAGGCGCACAAAATAAGAATTTCTTTAGAAACTATACATTCTTATATTATTTAAATGCTACACGTCTCCTGTGTTTCCTATTCAGCCAACGTAGCTGCACTCTCACGCTGGCAAGCTGGCATGAAACCCGAGGAAGCGAGTACCCCATTAATGGTACCCGGTTCTGAGCTGTATGTTTCAGAAGCATGTTTTCGCGATTTTAGGTAGTTTTTGCGGTTAATTCTTGCTTACCTGTTTAGTTTGTATCATTTCAAACAAACACCTTATTTTCCATCAAGTTCCAGCATTGTCAGCCTTATTTAAGCCTGTGTTTACCATTGCGTGACCATGCGACAGTTGTAGAACGACAAGTAGTTGACGGAAAAGCATGGTCATTCATAGAACCATAATTATTGTGTGTGATTTCTTTTCCACCACCATGTTAAGAAGATGCCAATCTCCGATGCTGTTTCTCGCGAGGATCTTCACATGTTATAAATTATGCGCATCCATAATGTAAAGGAGCGGTGCTATTTGTAATTAAAGGGGTTTAACTTTTTACGTTCTACGTCTCTAAAAAATATAGCTCGACCTGCAAATGATTATTCATACTTCTGAATCAATGGAGAGAGCCATACATGAGGGTACCTGCATACGTGGTCGATCTATTTTTCAGCAAGTACGGTATCCAGTTTCTGTGCATGAAAACAAAGATAACAGGTGCCGTAAAAGATTTGCTAACTAATATAATGCCGTGAATGGCGTAATTGGCTGAAGTAATGGTTTCACAATGACTCAAAACTAACAAAAACAGAGGTTACGTCATGTTTTCCGTTGGGGAGTCTTCTTCCGCCGCTGTACGCGAAACAAGACTTTTACTCAAATACAAAGAGACGTCTACCATTCAGGAAGAAAAAAAAGGACAAAAAACAAAGCGGGGCAGGCATTAATCATGTGTGGCAATTTCGCGTGACGCCCTTTCTGTTCTGTTCTTTTATTCGTTCACAATAGTATACGCGTCCTTTTGCATTTCTGTAAGCATGTACCAACTAACCCAAGACAAATCTTTAGTAAGGGTTTTGCCTAATGCATACATTTTCTCGGGTCTTCAGCGGAAAAGTCTCGCTAGTACAAAGTATTTCCCCGAACGCACATTTTCTTGCCACTAACACTTTTTCAGGCCGGAGGATGAAACGTTCAGGATCCTTTTCGCCATCACCGCAATCTGCATTTTCATTGGCCTTATCGGATTCGTCGGCTTCATGCTGCTGGGAGCCGCCGATGGTGAGTGAAGAAGATAAGAGATTGCCACACGTGATCAATCCTTAAAAGTACATGTTCAATGCGGGGGAGCTGATTCTGAACTAACGGCTCAAAGAACATTACGCGTGCAGTTCCGCCGTGGTGGTCTAAGTGGCTAAGGTACTAGGCTGCTGACCCGCAGGTCGCGGGATTAAATCCCGGCTGTGGCGGCTGCATTTCCGATTGAGGCGGAAATGTTGTAGGCCCGTGTACTCAGATTTGGCTGCACGTTAAAGAACCCCTGGTGGACGAAATTTGCGGAGCCCTCCCTATGGCGTCGCTGATAATCATATGGTGGTTTTGGGACGTTAACCCCCACAAATCAATCAATCAATCAACATTACGCGTGCAGTTGACTTTCATACGTGTATAATTATCACATACGGCACAAATTTATTAGCTGCGTTAAAACTTGCAAATAACCTGGGCTTTCATTGCGGCGCCTAACAGGTTCACTGCAACTGGTTGCGCTTCACCCATATATGCCTAAACTGAGGAAAAGTAACAAAACTAGTTTGTTTCCCTAAAATGATTGCTTCTATGACCTCATAATGTAGAATAAGGCTTTTATTTTTAAAAAAAACTGTTCCGAACAGTGGTTATGGAGCTGCCCTATATTTTTGTAGGACACCAGTGTTCGACACGCCATGAACAAAAAAAAATTTGCGCCTATTACTGTCATACGTAAGTTACAGCACACCCAAGAACTGACGAACAATTGCCAAACATATCAGCAGCATTGAGAACAATATGACTCTATATTACTGATACTTTGTTTTTCACAGCATGGCGTTGGCATTCTGCCACGTAGCTGCACTAATGTCTATTTCGTCTATTTCGCGTGCGTGTAACGCACGCGAAATAGACATTTTGTGACTGCGAGCACGTGGCTCTTTGTAGCCCAGCGATCACCTAGAATTTCATGTGATGAAGACTGCACATCATAAACACACCTTAAGTGATGCTACCTTTTTGACAGAAAAAAAAACATTCGAGTTACACGGAGTTACATTCGTCTTACATATAGGACACCAGGCATATATGGGATAAGAAACAATAGGTGATTTCACCGATGTTTCGGCCGCAGCGTCAACCTTATACGGCGTGCTTCAACTAACTTGCTCCGTGTGCTCAGATTTGGGTGCACGTTAAAGAACCCCAGGTGGTCTAAATTTCCGGAGCCCTCCACTACGGCGTCTCTCATAATCATATGGTGGTTTTGGGACGTTAAACCCCACATATCAATCAATCCATCAATCAACTTGCTTCACGTATATATATATATATATATATATATATATATATATATATATATATATATATATATATATATATATATATATATATATATATATATATATATATATATTTCTAATTTTATGCACCCGCCACGGTGATCTACTTGCTGCGGTGGTCCACTGCTGACCCGCAGGTCGCGGGATTGAATTCCGGCTGCGGCGAAAATGATTCAAGATTCCGTGTCTAGAAGAAGGTCCACGGTAAATAGGACCAGATGGTTGACATTTCCAGGGCCCTTTACTACGGCGTTTCTCATAATCGTATCTTGGCTTTAGGAGGTAAAGCACCAGATCTTAGTATTATATTAAATCCGGGCACTCTGTATAAAAAATCCGAAACAAAATTTAAGCAGCGCACCTAACCCATAACACATGAAATAATCCGAGTCACTCAACAAACCTCACGACCTTATTATAGCGAATTTTTATGGAAGCCCTATTCAAGTGTAATTAATAAGTACTTGTTATTTACCCAGCTCTTCTAAATGAAACCTTTCAAAATTTTATAAGTGCAACTACTCTAGCATGGAAGTTTTTCACTACACTTACCCACGGAAATACCACGTAGGCATTCATAATGACACGGGTAGCGTAGTAAAAAAAAAATACTGGCGTGCTGCGAATGAATAAAAACAGTACTTGGCCTATTAAACAAGCGTATAGCGCATGTGTTTGTTTTTCTAACACCAGGCGCAACATACTTGAAAAATCTTGTATAAAAATGATGAGTCGCCACAGATGTCAGTGACGTAACAAAGCAATAGCCACAAGCTCACTTTTTTTTCGGCGGATCCCACACACTCTGGAAATCAATTCAAAGCCCAGGTAATGTCAAGCAGTACATGAGAAAGGGCCTATGTCACAATTTTTTTCTTTTACGTCTCACTTCTGGTGGAATGTCCGAATGATATGGACTTCTCCTCGCATTGATTCCCGCATGATTGCTCAGAAATGGCTTCACTTATAACGACGCTGCGCTATCCAACAGCTAAAAGTGTGGTTCAGTCAGTTCTGAGCACCGTAAGACGAAATTACTTCGAATGACTGTATCTTCATGAGCTAGTTGATAAAGAATATCAATTACGAAGTGAATATGTGCTCACACGGACAGTATAGACAACATAAACGTCTGCGTTGATGTTGCTAAACGGAAACTAAATTCAAAATAAAGGATCTACTTTACACTAGTAAATTAGACACTAAAAACGCTATCGTACCTATATTTCCCACTTGAGATTTATTAGCAGATGGAAAAGTCATTCCCCAAAGCCTCACTTTTACATTTGTCGGCGAATATTAATATGTTGCGGATTTTCAAAGTGTTTCCTTTCATGCTTGCCTCATTGGCTAAACGAAACATCCTCGAATCCCTAATGATGAAAACTAATGTATCGTAAGAAAGGCCTTCAAAACCGATGACTTCACTCTTTGTCTTGGACCTTCAAAGTGGCGCCGCCGCATGTAGTCTCTTTTTGCACGTTCTCTCGCGGTAAGGACGAAGCTCTTGTGACCGTCCACGCCTAATTCGCCAATGCGAGAAGAATCGTTTTCTTCTTGAGTTTCTGTTTTAGTTCGCTTGCCCTGTATTGATGACTGCACAAACAGGCCTTCTTTTTTTTTTTCATGATGCAAATGTGCTCTACATCAGCACTGACTTCGTGCACGCTTCATTTGCGCAGTGGAAGAGGCGGAAGGTGGCGACATCATCGGCGGAGGCTTGGGAGGAAGCGTTGGAGGAGGCGGAGGAGGAGGAGGCAGTTTCCCAGCACCCGGCACAACGACCACGCCACGCGCAGCAACAGGTGAGTGATGAATGAAGACGTTACATGATGTTCACTAGCACAAGGTCCATTCGATGGCCGTGGAGCACTGGTACATAACAACAAATGGAAACAAAAGCTGGGTGAAGCGGTTGTACAAATGCCCAAAATAGCAAAATCCCACAGTTTGCAAAGTTGGGTGAAATATGCAAGTAATAAAATAGAGTGGCACGAAATGTAGGTAGAGACGATCGGTGAACAGTTCGTCATAACAAAGCTAACGAGATGTGACACAAGCGTGAATGCCACGTCAACGCCCTTGATTCCAAGAACCTCGAGGGACGTGCTTTCAATAATGTAACCCACTGTTCCTCGGTGTTATGGCGTTGCCCCCCCCCCCCCTTTGAAAGGGCTGAAGCTGCCCCGACTTCATTTTTTTTGCCCCTCATCCCTCGCTGCTCATCGAGGCCGCCATAGAGCGGTGAGATGCCGGTAAGACGTTGTTGGCCTAAATATGGCTGTCGCGATGCTGCGCAAAGACGCCGCAGAGGTCCTCACCGTCAAGTGGGCAAAGCGCGCCGTTTACGCACCGCAGCAGCGACGTCTATTTTAAGAGGTTGGGCTACGGATTACCTGGATATATACCATGAAAACTAACCACGCGTTTCAAAAAGGTGAATGAAGATTTATGTTTGGAAAGCGGAACCCTACCAACGAACATCAGTGGATAAAGTGGTATCTGCAGTCGGCATAAACTAATCAAAAGTGTTTTCGTCTAACCATGGATGTTCGTGTGAGCAGAGTTTTCCTCTTCTAGGGAAAGAGAGGGGAGAATAGTTTTCAGGGTGCTGCTTATGAGTGGACAGAGATAGCAGTAAAGAAGTGAAAAGCAGTAAGTAGGTTCTTGAGCGCAAAAACGAGACACGTTGCCATGTATGGTCACGGGATCAAGTGTGAGCTCGCGCCGTTTATTAATGAGTGCGACTGAGTTGCCAGACGCTACCTAGCTCAACAAGCTAATAATCATCACAAAAAGAACACAATAAGTGGCTCGACTTTATCGAATAAACCAACGAGTAGAGGGAACTTGAACAAATTTCAAATACGAAGCGGAGTTTGAGAAGTTATTTTGTACGGTGAAACTATGTAAAACTATAAACGAAAGCACATAGCTAGCTCTACACATTGTTTCAGGGAAAGTCTCATCCACTCGACTGAGTGCGCGCACCCTTGTTGCAGTGCATAATGAACGTCAATTGTTGATTCCCCCAACATTCAGCACTAAACTACTCAAAATCCACAAACCAGTTACGAGTAAACGACAAACGCGCCATTCGGGACAACTACGATTCTTGAACAACTGCTTCTGCTGGAAAAATTTTAATGCATTTTTATAATGGTAATGCATAATGAAAGAATTGTATGTTATTTTATAATTCTGAATTTTTCGGTAATTCAACCATTATGATGTTGTGTAAAGAGATATCAGTTTTCATATGGCCTCCCTGCTATAATCTCTGATGAGATTGTCAGTATTGTAAATAAATAAATAAATATGCAAATAGGCTGCCTGCACCTATCCCCCATCAATAAAAGAAACCCGCCATGTGACTGAAAAATTTTAAGAGGGACTCGGTGAAAAAAAAAAAGCCCAAATCTGTTCATTCGCAACCACTGAAATAACAAAAAGTAGTTAACACCAAAATCACGTCTCAGTAAACAAAAAATTGGAATCGAAAATCACAGATGCGCAGCTACAAACTTCTTCTCTCTACTCAAAAGGCTGGTAAAAGGATTACTTAACACAAGAACTTGCCACCTTCATTAGAGCGAAAGTGCCAAGTGCCAACCATGCGTCAATTTTAGCCACCGCCGGGTTTCTCGCAACTATGAAAGCCACCGCCGCCGCCGCCGCCGCCAATATCTGCAAGTCGCAAGTGCTTCGTTTGAACAAAGCAGTAAAGGGGCTTGGATTGGTGAGGGAGTGTGAACAGGCACAATTCCCTTGACACTATAGGCGCGGCAGTCAGTTCTCTGCAGGATGTGCGGCATGCACCAGATGCTGCGCCCGGCAGCACTCCGCCTTTTTCGGCAGTTGCTCACTGTGGAGAGAAACTCTTCGGACATCTACCAAATAGTCTGGGCCTTCCCCTGCAACCCTGCTCTACCCCCTATGCCCAACCCAACCCGGGAGGAGGGGAAGGCGAACCTGCTTGGCTGTTCTGAGCCCGAAATGCCTTTTTTCGATGAGCCCAGGCAACAGCTGACACCAACATTCTAAACCAGTTCGCACCCTTTAGAGTGCTTTTCGTGTCTTTTAACACCCTGCAGTAAGGGCGTTTTGACGAACCAAAACACCCTTGTCATAGTTGATTTGGTGTTTCAAAACGCCCTTGGCATAAGTGTTTTCATTTGTCACATACTTACATTATGGTGCTACAGATATGGAAAGCATCCTTAAGGGTGCACACTGGTTTACACTGAATGGTGTCCCGTACTAGGGATCGTACTCATAGGGGCAGTCCCTGATATCTTCCTTGTTCCTGAAATTAATGTTTTTACCTCCTCCAGCGTACAAGCTCAGCTGAATACATGACTTGGTATAAGCTTAAATCTCATCCAATAGAGTATCACAATGACCCGCCTTGCAGAGCTCAACTAAAACACTTTTTCTTTTTCTGACATTTTTCAGTTTCTCTCTCACTCTGTCGTTAAAGCAGTGTCGCGATTGGCTTATGGAGTCCATTGAACACATAGTTGAAATTTTCGCCCCAGATAAACAATGTAACTTCGCACCACCTACTCCTCCTAAATTCTTTTACCCTTCCATTTGAATGTGTCTTTATGCTTTTTTGTGGCGCTACCTTTTAATTTTAGCGATTTTTTACGATCTATAGGCTCCGAACTATATATATATATATATATATATATATATATATATATATATATATATATATATATATAGGAAAAATAAGTATACGCCTCTAAAAAACTGTTTATTGGTGACGTTTTGATCCGGGACCGATCTTCATCAGACGTCTGATGAAGATCGGTCTCTGATCGAAACGTCACCAATAAACAGTTTTTTTAGAGGCGTATACTTATTTTTCCTTAATTCTACGGCAACCCAAGCCAGACTCTTTATAATCCACGCATATATATATAAGGGAAAGAAGTTGATACCTAAGGGCTCGGTATTCCGTGTTCTGACACAATATTATTGAGATATAATAGACAAGAGTGCCAAGGAATATATATATATATATATATATATATATATATATATATATATATATATATATATATATATATATATATATATATATATATATATATATATTGTGGGCATTTGTTACTTGCATCGTCCTCATCCCTGCATGATCACAATCACCATCATCCGCTTGTCTCTTTGTCCTCATTGCCACTCTGGTTCATCATCATCGTCATCGTCTGTGTACTGGCTCTGCCCGTTCCAACAGAATCGAAAGTTGGGCTAGTTGGATATGCATGGTATAACTATCATTTAAAGCGCACGAAAAACAGACATAAAGAGAGGACAAGCGCTTGTCCTCTCTTTATGTCTGTTTTTCGTGCGCTTTAAATGATAGTTATACTCTGCCCGTTCGTTTTGCGAGGTCTTTCCTCAATTAAACGCTGTCGCAACCCAGACTACCAAGACTTCATACGTGGTGGAGGTGGATTTTCGGTCCTCTTACCTCCCGCAGCCCGCTCTACCCGCTGGAGCTTCGTTCAGGCCGCCGATTGCGCCCACTGTCAGGCAGCATGTCCCAGACCGAGCCTACCGGAGCTCATGTCATCAACCACGCACCGACGCAAGCTGCCCCTCCTATTTACATACACGGACATCAGCGGGAACCCCCGCTCTTCGCTGGTCGTCGTGGAGAAGACGTAGAAGATTGGCTCGACGACTACGACCGCGTAAGTGTCGCTAATCGGTGGGACGAGGCCGCCAAACTGCGTTACGTCCCATTTTATCTGACCGGAGTCGCAAAGACATGGTATTTTAACCACGTCATTGACTTACCCGACTGGGCTACCTTCCAGCAGCAGCTGCGACACGTTTTTGGCACCCCGGACGTTCGATCCGCCGTCGCGAAGAGGACACTTGATACTCGCCGACAACATCCCGGTGAATCGTACACTTCCTACATCGAGGATGTCCTCGCACTGTGCCGGCGTGTCAATGAATCCATGCCGGAATCGGACAAAGTGCGCCACATATTGAAAGGCATTGGGCCTGTTGCCTTTAATGCACTCGCTGTGCAAAACCCAGCTACCATCGCTGATGTCGTGACGACATGCCAGCGCCTTGATGCGCTGGACTCCGTTCGCCTCCAACCAGACATTGGCGACCACCACTCCACGTCAGATGGCCACCTGCGCGACCTTATCCGGGACATTATACGCGAAGAATTGCGGTCCATGGGCTTCACACCTCCTACACCACGACCTACACAGCCTTCGGGAATGCCCTTACGTGACATAATCAGGGAGGAACTTACAACGCTGACCGGCGTTGCGCCCGTACAGCCACATGCTTCACGCCCCATAACCACGTACCCTGAAGTTGCTGCCGTGCCTCCCAGCGACGCCCACACGACATTGCCGCGTCCATCCTACGCGTCAGTTGCTGCCGCTCCCCCGGTCAACTACCATTCCGTACCCCCTGACCCTCCGGCCCACCTGACCGCGCTATCTACAGGTGCCCCGAATGTCTTCTATTCCCCACCGTGGCGCTCGTCTCGCCCTGTTTGCTACTACTGTGGCTATCGCGGCCACATACCTCGTTTCTGCCGAAAGCGCCAGCAAGATGAGCGTCGGAACGACGTGCGTGAACGGGATTTGTACGCCGGGGCGTCTTATCAAGGTCGGCGTTATTCGTCTCCCCCGCACCGTTCTCCATCTCCTCCTGCATCGACTGCACCACGAAACAGCCGAAACACGAGACGCCGCTCGCCTTCGCCCTTCCGCCGTTCCACTTCTCCACTTCGGCCCGCCTCATTCACCTCTGAAATTCATTCGGAAAACTAAGTGATGCAGTTTGTGGAGGAAAAACTGCATTCGGAATCAGAACTGAAATTCCTCCATCGGGCCCGTGTAACATGGTTTCTGTGGAAGTGGAAGGAGTGCGAGTCGATGCTTTGGTGGACACAGGTGCGACATTGTCTGTGATACGTGCTGATTTGTGTGAACATTTAAGGAAAGTAATGACGCCTTACGATGGCCCCACATTAGTTGCTGCCCAGGGGAACGTCATTCGCCCTTCCGCGTTTTGTACTGTGCGTGTTTTCATCGACGGCATCCGCCATCATGTCCAGTTTGCTGTCCTGTCCCGCTGCTCTCACCAACTAATTTTAGGGTGCGATTTTCTATCATCTGCTTCCGCGGCGATTTGTTGTGGACAACGCGTCGTTCACCTTGCTGACACGGACTACATGCTTGACGACGACAATCAGAAGCCACTTCGTCTGGTCGCTGCGAAAGACATCGAACTGCCGCCACTACAAGAGCAAATTGTCAGCATTACGTCCAATGACATCTATCACGGGGATGTATTGGTCTCACCGTCATCCCTTTGCGTTCGCAAAGGCATAGTTCTTCCGTCCGGTGTCGTTCGTTTTTGCAATGGCTTGGCACTTGTCACCGCTGTCAACTCTACACCGGAGAAGATCTTACTGCCACAGGGCACAACTGTGGCCCATGTTGCTGACTTCGAGCCTGTATTTGTCACGCCACTTCAGGCCATCACATCCAAAGAACCTTGCCTCGGTGAGCATGTTTCTTCCTCCGCCTTTACCACAGCTATCAGCAGCGAACTGACATATTCACAGAGGCAGCAGCTGCTCGCATTGTTACAGAAACATGCAAATTCATTCGACATTTGCTCGTCTAAGCTGGGCCGCACTAATACTACAGCACATCGAATTCAAACTGTTGGGACATCTATCGTACACCGCCGACCCTACCGCGTGTCTCTAACTGAAAGAAAAATTATAGAAGAAAACGTTGCGGACATGCTTAAACGGGAAGTCATCCGTCCTTCATCTAGCCCTTGGTCGTCTCCCATTGTTTTGGTCCGCAAAAAGGATGGCTCTGTGCGTTTTTGCGTGGACTACCGGGCGCTCAATAAGATCACACGCAAGGACGTGTACCCTATGCCACGCATTGACGACGCCCTTGATTCCCTACAAGGCGCGGAATTCTTTTCAAGCATCGACTTGCGTTCTGGGTACTGGCAGATTCCCATGCATGAAGACGATAAGCATAAAACGGCGTTTGCAACCCCCGACGGGCTATATGAATTCAACGTGATGCCTTTCGGGCTCTGCAACGCACCCGCGACTTTTGAGCGCATGATAGATACCGTGCTGCGCGGTCTGAAATGGAAAAGTTGCTTGTGCTACCTGGACGACATTATTATCTTTTCGTCAACGTTTCCTGAGCACCTAGAACGACTGGATCAAGTTCTGACGTGCCTTGCCGGCGCCGGGCTTCAAATAAACACTAAGAAATGCTCTTTCGCTAGCAAATCTATCAAGGTCTTAGGACATGTCGTTAGCAAAGATGGCAGATTCCCTGACGAAGGCCGTGCCACGGCTGAAACGTTGGCATAAAAGTATTGCTCTTTCGTACGTGTACTCGCTTGTGTTCTTTATATATATATATATATATATATATATATATATATATATATATATATATATATATATACACACACATATATATATATATATGTGTGTGTGTGTGTGTGTGTGACGCTACGATGAATTGGTGACGTGGCCTGGCTCATACGCCATGTTTATTCCGTTCTGCCTTCTTCCTTCTCTGCCTCTACCAACCATCGCTTCATACGTCACACAATGCCCCCTCCCCCCGAAAGAAGGCATGAATTATGAACAAGAAAAAGTAAACAGGGAGAGGTTGAAAAGTCGCAAATGTCAAAAGTCAAAATTGGTTCTATGCTCCAGAGGAGTTCCGTAAACTTTCAATGAATTCAATGGAGAGTGCAGCAGTCCGGTTAACGCAGGAGTTCTGGTGGGCGAGGCTGACTGTTGTGTTCTGGATGGCATAACCACACCCTTGACATCTGCACTGATGATAACACGATTTGAGGTCTTGTGAGGAACGAACAAGGCTTGAAATCTGTGTAGCATTGGATTGACGGATGTCTTTGGCATCGGATGCAGTGCCGTCGTGGCCACAGACGCGTTGCTTCTAAAATGCGTGCTTCTTGACGGATTGTGACGGCGTGATGCCTGCGGGCTGGCGGTATGCAAGAAGTGCTTCCGAATTTTTCTTGGCGTTTTCCGTGGTGTTGCGCTCTGTGTAACTTCAGGCGCAGGGAGCGTCTCTGGCGACTTTCCTCTGTGGGAGAAAATTTGACGTCTTGGAATACTTTTTGGGTTAGAGATCTTATTTCCCGCTGTTCTTCAATTGGTGAGTGTGCTTCCGTTGAATTTCGCGTTCGTCGATGCCTTCGTTGCAGTCTATTTTGTTGTCGCACGAGGTTGCGTGCTTGGCTATGCTTGTTTTTCTGATGCTGCTCAGGAGATGGCTGTAGTGGCAAGCCTTCCGGAATGGGACATTCATTTACTTTGAGGTTTGACGCGTCTTGTAGACAGCTAATGCATGGTGAACAGGTTTCTTGCTTATCGGGCATGGTTGGTGGTGCGCCATCATTGCTAGCCTGCTCTTCAGAGGCTTCTGTGACGTGGTTGATTACGGACGCTTCTGAAAAACAACTGTGTACGAGGTTTGATGTATGATTTGCTTCTGAATTGGTTCGATTCTTGGATTGGTGACCACTGCATGAGGGTACCACATGTGACGTCGCATCACCATGTTGAAAATGCAAATTTTGGCAAGTCTGCGGTGCCGTGGAAATGAACTCTTGCGACAGAAACCATTCAGAGTTGACAGATAGTTTTCATCAGGGGCTTCTTCTTCGCGGCTCACTATGAGTGGTTCTTGCGCCCGGTAGCATGCGACGTTCGATGCGTCTGAGCCTTCTGTCTTTGTAGTTTCTGGTGGCTGTGCACTGGACGGCAACACCGCAACAGGGGTAGTTCGGTAAGGTTTGAGTTGTGAATGGCCCTCTTTCTGTGCAACTAACGATGCGAGCTGTTCTGGCGCATGAATCTGGGTGGTAAGTCCAGGGCTTGGCGTAGCATCGTCCGAGCTCCGCAGCTCTATCCCGACCATTGTGAGCGTGCTAGATGTGGGATGGACATTGTGAGTTACGAAAGAGCCAAGCGATGGAAAACCAGAAGGCGGGCCAAGTCTCCGAGATGGGGAGTAAGCTGCTCCAATGCGTGAAGACTGATTTTCACTCATTGAGTCTTCTTGGCGTTGTTTGGTATTTTTTCCATGTGTCAGCTGGTCTACCATGAACAAGGCGTCCTTATGACACGAATAGTGACCGTTAGGAGCCTTTGAAGAGCTGCGTCATAGAAAACCAGGTGGTGGACCATGTATGCGAGACGAAGCATGAAAGGCATCAGTAGGGTGAGCGACGTCTCGTGTCGTATGTTGGTGCCACGACTTTGGAAATGCCGACTTTCGTGAAGAGAAACCTGGTGGAACGCCATGTTTCTTGAGAAATAAGCATGGACTGTGACAGTCGAGTGTGGTTGTATGCAGATGGTCGGTAATGAGGAAGTCCTTGTCATTGTCCTTAAAACCGGCAATCATCTCTTCCCTGATCTTTTGCCAAGACTCGTCGTTCTCGAAGATGTGGGTTAGGTAAAACTTGAATGCCTCACCTGAGATGTAGTCAGTGAAGTTTATGATCATCTCCCGTTCCCACCAGTTCGCAGCGGCGGCGTGGAGCTCGAAAAGGTTGAACCAGTCCTGTACGAGTCCATCGTCCGCTGATCCGGTGTACTTGGGAATGTTAAGGTCGTCTAATGGTGCTGTCATGATGCTGGTCTTGGTGTAGTGTTGGGATGTACTTTCGTGGTCCACGTTCGGTCACTGCGTCTTGCTGAGACGTTCGGAGGTGGTGGCTGGTTGATGAAGTGGCCGCCAGGTCTTCATCCTGTCGACTCGTGTGACGCTACGATGAATTGGTGACGTGGCCTGGCTCATACGCCATGTTTATTCCGTTCTGCCTTCTTCCTTCTCTGCCTCTACCAACCATCGCTTCATACGTCATATATATATATATATATATATATATATATATATATATATATATATATATATATATATATATATATATATATATATATATATATATATATCGGAAAGAAGTGTATACCTAAGAGCTCGGTATTCCGTGTTCTGACACAATATTATTGAGATTTAATAGACAAGAATGCCAAGGAATGTCTAGGGGAAGTTATTAGAATTAATGTAATGTAAATATGAAGACAGAAAAGTGGGTGAAAAAATACCTTGCCGTGAAGAGTAATCGAACCTACGACCTTCGAATAACGCGTTCGATGCTCTACCACTGAGCTATCACGGCGGCTATCCCCCCAGTCACTTTATTGGGTTTATATATGAACTTAAACGTGGGAGCGTCAGTCAGCGCCCCCAGTAACCATGGCGGCGAGTGTGGCACACTCTTTTGAGCCTGTTTGGCGTCACGTAGCACGTGAACATGTTACGAGTGGGCAGGTGACCAACAGTTCCTCGTATACAACCTTAAGGCACAAAGTCTGCCAGTACGAGACCCTCGTTAATGAATAAGGAAATGAGTGTATACATAAGGGCTCGTTTTTTCGTGTTTTTACACAATATCAATGAGATCTAACAGACAATAATGCCAAGGAAAGTATAGGGGAAGATATTAGACCAAATTGTTATGTATATGTAAAGAAAAGTGGGTGAAAAGATAACTTGCCGTGGGCAGGATCCGAACCTGCGACCTTCGAATCACGCGTTCGATGCTCTACCACTGAGCTACCACGACAGCTATCCCCCCAGCCACTTTATAGGGTTTACATGTGAATTTATTTATTTTTTATTTTATTTATTTAGGTACCCTCAGGCCCAGAGGCATTAGAGAAGGGAGTGGGTTACAATAGTTACAAACATAATATAAAACAGAGCAAAAAAAGGTATAAACACAGCAAAACCAGGAAAGTGCAATGTACTTCAGTGTTACACGTTATACAATGTTAGCTAAAGCAGTTTTAAAAAGTTGGTGGTCCGAGATTGTTGCCGTCAGTGCGGGTAGGTGGTTCCATTCCTGTGATGTACGCGGTATGAATGACTGGGAAAAGGAGTTCGTTCTGCAGGACGGCAAGCCGACTTTATGGACATCATTTATGCGAGCTGAAATGTACCGAGGAGGCAGAATGAGTTCGTTTCGTAGCTGGTTGTGATAGAAAAGCTTATGGAAAAGACAAACGCGAAGGATTTTCCTACGAGATGATAAGGAAGGTAATCCGAGGCTGGGTTTCATAGTGCTTAAGCTGGCAGTCTGGTTCTAGTTAGAGAGTATAAAACAAACAGAGTTATTTTGAACCATTTCAAGTGAGTGTATTAGATTTTCTTGGTTAGGATCCCAAACTGATGCAGCATACTCCAGTTTGGAGCGGATAAGCGTCTTGTAGAGAGTTAGTTTTAGTGTTGAAGGAGCCTGTGAGAAATTTCCACGTACGTAGCCAAGCATGCGATTAGCGTTATTAATTACGTACGTTGTATGCACGAACCAAGTGAGGTCGGTAGTAATATGTATGCAGAGATATTTGTAAGTGCTGACAGATTCCAGCGGAGCATCGTTCAGATAGTAAGTGGGCAGTATACGGTTATTTCTAGATACGCGAAGGAACTTGCATTTGTTAGTGTTGAGTTCCATTACCCATGTTTTTACACCACACAGAAATAGCGTTAAGATCAGATTGAAGGGTTAATAGGTCATTGTCATTAGATATTTCACGAAAGAGGACGCAGTAATCGGCAAACAAGTGAATGTGAGAAGTAACAGATAAAGGTAAGTCGTTAATGTAAATAAGAAAGAGCAGGGGAGCCAGGACAGATCCTTGAGGGACTCCAGAAGAGACGTTCGTTCGGGGTGAGACGATATCGTTAGCTAAAACAAACTGGGCGCGGTTAGAAAGGAAACATTCAAGCCAAAATAAAAGTTTCGGATCAAGATTAAGATTTTGTAGTTTGTGAAGTAAGAACTTGTGACATACTTCATCGAAAGCTTTGGAAAAGTCTAAAAAAATGCAATCAGCAATGGATGAATGATCAAGAATGATGTTTAATCCATGGGGGAAAGATGCAAGTTGAGTCTCGCATGAATAGTTTTTTCTGAAACCATGTTGACACTTGAAAAAAACGGGTTAGATTCGAGAAAACCTGCCAGTTTGGAATATAATATGTGTTCTAGTATTTTACAAGGTATGCTGGTTAGCGAGATAGGCCGTTAGTTAGACGGTGAATGTTTGTTACCAGTTTTAAACAGCGCAGTTATCTTTCCAATCTTAAAGTCGACGGGGAGACAGCCCTTCATGAAGCGATTGTTCGAATATCTTTGTTAGTATGATTGAACAATAAGAGCTGGTGTTTTTCAAAAATTTAGAACTGATCGTATAACACCCAGGAAACGAGGAAGGCTTTAAGGACTTGATTACACTTTCAACACTAACGTAGTCAATAATAATAGGAGGCATAAGTGGGTAGTCACAATGGGGGGTGGTCGGAACAGGGGCGTCTGTAGTTGCTGAGAAATTTCTGGAAAAGGCATCATTAAGGGCTTCTGCACACAAATGGGGGGGAATGGTGTTTCCAGCACTGTCAATCAAGGTTAAGATTTCGCTATTTTTGGGGTTAATAACGCGCCAAAATTTCTTAGGATCAGTTAGTAACATATTCGGAAGCATGGTGTTAAAATAGCAATATTTCGCATTTTTTAGTGCGGTGGTGTACTCTTTGGAGAATTTTTTGTAATCGTCCCATCAAAAGATGCAGAAGACTTTTTTCGCAGCCTTGTAAATACGATGCTTTTTGTTTGGGAGACGCTTACTCTGTATATTGAACCATGGTGCATTTTGGTTGGATATGATAGTGCGAACAGGAATGCGTTTATTTGTTAGTTGTTTCACATTATCTACAAAAACGTCCCAGTTAGTTTGAACACTACGACTATCCAACGTGGAGAGGAAACTATCAAGAAACGTGCAAAGTTCATTATTAATGGAGACAAAATCGGCTTTACCGTAGTCATGAATTGTTTTAACCGTTTTTACGCGCTTGGGACAGGATGCGTTGATGTTGAACGATAGCAGAGTATGATCGCTTAAACCTGGCAGATGGGTAATGTTCGAAACAAAATCGGAGTGGGATGAAAGCACAAGGTCTAGTGTGTTAGCTACCGACGCAGTAGTTCTGGTAGGTTGCTTTAGTAATTGTGACAAGGAGAAAACAGAGCACAAATTTAAGAAATCATTTGCGAATGTGGAAAAGGGGCTGATGGTAGGTGGTTCAGTTGCCCAGGAAATGTTTGGAATATTAAAATCGCCTATCAGAAGCAAAGGAACCGACGGGTGGCGAGACTTAACAATGTTGATAGCGTCGTGCAGTTCGTTGATGAAGGACGGAGATGATGCAGGAGGACGATAGCATACACCGACAACTTTTCGATGGGAGAATTGGATAATGGCCCATACTATCTCCAGATCTGAAGGAACATGAACACACTGTGATGGTAGGGTTTTCGTAATAGCCAGCAATACGCCACCCCCTTGGCGGGCTGTTCGATCACATCGGTAAAAAGAAAAAGAATGAGCACAGTCGAGTGATTCATGGTCAAGAATATCTGGATGCAGCCAGGTCTCTGTTAGTGCTATGATATCAGCATTAGTTGTAGTAACGGCAAAATGAAGATTATCGCGTATTTTAAGAATGCTACGAATGTTGGTGTAAAGAAATGATACGCGATTTAGTTTCCTTCCACTGCTCCTCAGTTTTTTCTAGCTTTTATTGCTCGGCACGGCGTGGTTTTGGGGGTTATGGGGCAGGCGTTGTAGGTGCTCTGTTACGCTATTAGTTGAGGGGTCGAAGAAGTATTGTTTTTTGTTCATAATCAGCTTGTTGTGCCGGAGTTGGAAGGGTGCTTCGTTTGACTGACTTTTCGCGAAGGCTGCAAGTTGATTTCGAGCATGGCGTGTCGCCGGCGAAAAATCTTCGTTCACAGAAATCTCCTTTTTTTAAGTATTTTTGCGTGCGCAGAGTATTTTGTCTTTTGTTTTAAAATTGGCAAATTTTACGATAATGGGGCGATGTCTACCTGGGCGAAATGCTCCCAAACGGTGAGCCCGCTCAATGTCGTTTGCGGATAGCGGATCAAATACGCCTGTCAAAACTTCTCTGATGCGGGCCTCACATTCGTCCCAAGTTTCTTTGCAGTCGGGTACGCCATAAAACAGGAGGTTATTGCGGCGCGACCGGTCATCTTGTTCGTCAAGGCGTGATTGCAAGGATTCAAGCTCTGCTGTTAGCATGCCGACTGTAGAATAATAGTTGCCACGTCAGCGTTGTGATCGTCAAGAGTTTGCACTTTACCTTCAACGGCTTCCAATCTACTCTGAAGATTTCCAATTTTGTCTTCTATGCTCTTTTGACTGCTCTTGATGATTTTTGATATCAGCCACTAACTCCTCTTGACTCTTTGCCGATTCCACAGATCGGGCGTGAACACCTTTTAGGAGATGAAAAATGGCATTCAACTGCTCAGAGGGTTCATCAGGCAAGTTTTCAAGTTGCGGCAGCGCCTGAGAACGCGTAAGGGGACCCGGGTTAATTTCGACATCGCCAGATTGCAGTAACAAGAACATAATTGAAAAACAGTCGCACACAATTTCAGACATCAGTTGTGGGTGCGGGAGCGCAAAAAAAAAGGGTTGTTGCTTTTTTTAGCGTATAAAGGCAATGGTTTACACACCTGCGATGGGCAGAAACGACGTGCCTTAGGCATGCTGTCTGCGCTGCTCTCGCACCCACTGAAAACATGGCCAGGCGTGCAGCAATTTAAACTGTCCGTAGGCACAGATAACGTGGTTGACGAGGGCGATGCGCAGAGGGTCGTGCGCGTCAACGAAGGCAGATGGTAAAAGGAACCGTGTTGTAGAAGGGGCTGGTAGGCGTGAAATTGCGGCAGAGGCAGCTTGATCCCGATGCTTTCCGTGGACGATGACGACGATGGCGCCGACCACAGCACCAGGAACGCAAGTAAAACCTGCGATGGGCAGAAACGACGTGCGTTAGGCATGCTGTCTGCGCTGCTCTCGCACCCACAATACAATTAAACGTGGGAGTGTCATTCAGCGCCACCAGTAGCCATGGCGGCGAGTGTGGCACACTCTTTTGAGCCTGTTTGGCGTCGCCTAGCACGTGAACTTGTTACGAGAGGGCAGGTGACCAATAGTCTCTCGTATACAACCTTAAGGCACTAGCTCTGCCAATACGAGACCCTCGTTAATGAATAAGGAAATGAGTGTATACCTAAGGGCTCGTTTTTTCGTGTTTTTACACAATATTAATGAGATTCAACAGACAATATTGCCAAGGAAAGTATAGGGGAATATATTAGACCAAATTGTTATGTAAATGTAAAGAAAAGTGGGTGAAAAGATAACTGGCCGTGGGCAGGATCCGAACCTGCGAACCTGCGGTATATATATATATATATATATATATATATATATATATATATATATATATATATATATATATATATATATATATATATATATATATATATATATATATATATATATATATATGTGTGTGTGTGTGTGTGTGTGTGTGTGTGTGTGTGTGTGTGTGTGTGTGTGTGTGTGTGTGTGTGTGTGTGTGTGTGTTTTGCGAACTGACAGGTGACTAATACACCGACGGCAAAGCTTTGCGCTAAGTCACGGAAGGCTTACAGACAGCATGAATCTAAAGCAAATAAAAGAACCAGTTCGTAGGTAACGAGCTAAGCGCACGACGGTCACTTGATGGATTTTAAGTGAACGGCGACAACTTTCGGCGGAGCGGCCCATGCACCAGCTTCTCCGCAGCGCGTGGTCGCAATCACCGTTAAAAAGACAAAAGCGCTACTCTGACACCTAAATGTAGCATATACAATGACTCTAACGCAGTACCTCCAGAATCATATTAACCGATTGTCTCACACAAGTGCCAATAAACTTTTTATTCACTCTCTCTAGACTGAAGACTAGTCTTCCGACGACATTTATAGTGGAACATGCAAATACGGGGCCAATTTTTCGCATTGCCGCAGCACTGCCTGGTACAAAGTCCCCGGATCAGCCTACAGAAGTCGGGCCTCCTGCAGTCGGGCCGACACCTGCCAGGCCGACACCACCTTCTCCTCGTAAGCCTCCGGGACCTACCGAAGCACCTTCGAAGTCGTGTAAGTCGGCGCTAGCGCTACAAACAGTTCGCACTTAATCATAGAGCTATCGAACAAAGACACTAGTATTTTCGTAACACTCTAGTGGAATGCCGCGCTCATTGCGATTCTGATGCACTGCTTTATGAGCGAATGCATAGGTCTAGCTATTCAAATAAAAGGAACTGCAGCGTTTCCCACCATAAATGTGCTGGAAATTCTTCAGGCGAATGCCTCGCCGCGGTGGCCTGGTACTCGGCTGCTGACTCGCAGGTCGAGGGATGGAATCCCAGCTGCTGCGGCTGCATTTTCGATGGAGGAGGAAATGCTGTAGGCCCGTATGCTCATATTTGGCTGCATATTGAAGAACCCCAGGTGGTCGAAATTCCCGTAGCCCACCACTACGGCGTCTCTCATAATCATATGGTGATTTTGGGTCGTTAAACCCGACATATCGAACAATCCATCATCTTAAGGCGATTCGTTACAAACAAACACGAGAGGAAGGAAAGAGTATATGGGCAACTTTCGACACCTTTATATATAGTGCCATGCGGGTTATCTTGACGTGCTCCGTTTAAACCTACAAAGACGGTGAGCAATACGCAGATTGCGCCTCAGTGTTTGAGATGCTTCTTATTTGTAGTGGATCATTGTGTTAAGATTGTGTGCAGAACGCGAACACTCAAGATTATTGCGGAGCTTGCACGACCACCAGTAATATTGCTGGAAAGCTTGACGCGATTTGGGTAAAGGCCGACGCCCTTCATCGATTGTCACATTATCGACGGCCGACGCGCTGATCGCTGCTATCAGTGCTGGTGTGTTTCTGCAGTCTAACCTTCAGTTTCCGGGTCATAAATTCAGCCAAACAAAATTTCGTCCTTGAAACGCTGACTGTTGCCTTCTTTGATGTCATGACCATGTGGCACCTGTTTGAGGGGCAGTGTATCGATCTCAGTATACCTTTTTACAATAACTAAGTTTTCGGGTTGCATAAATATTTGAGATTCTGTGAGCAACGATTATGCTGAAAAAGGCAATAGCACGTTTCTAAATGCCAATAAGTTGTCGATAAAATAAAAGCAGTAAAGTGCATGTCTATCTATCTATCTATCTATCTATCTATGTCTGTCTGTCTGTCTGTCTGTCTGTCTGTCTGTCTGTCTGTCTGTCTGTCTGTCTGTCTGTCTGTCTGTCTGTCTGTCTGTCTGTCTGTCCATCCGTCCATCCACCCATCCGTTTGGCTGTGTTTTGGTGCTCCCCGTGGACGTTGTGTCAACTAGGTAGATAGCACAGTTGCATGGCACAACTGCATTCGCTCGGGCATCCCAGTCATATTACTGGATTGAGCACAGCGATTCTGCGGCCTCTGTTGCAAGAGCCCGTGGGAGGAGGCTGAATGAAAAGTGGGCGTCATGCGCCCCATTGAAAATCGGTTCAAGGCCATTCCGTACTGATTCACGACTACACGTTGCTTGTGAACGAGTGTCTCTAAGGTCTTCTGGCGGGCCCTCTATGTGCTAACTTAAGGAGAATGGAGGCTTCACAAAGCTGCGCAAAGGGATATCACCTGCGCAAAATGATTTGTCGAACACCATAACATTTTCTACAACGCAAACTTGATAGCTTATATGAAATTTCAACGAATGATGGGACTTCTACGTCTCATCATTTTGCATGTAGTTTTTTTTTTACTCTTTTCTCTTCACATCTTTGTGGTGAACAGTCACAGCTAGGTCTTGCGATAGTATTGCTTCAGGTGTCAGACGATACTTAGGACACTGCTGAAAAAGACCGAATGCATTAAATGAATCGCGCTTGTTTCTGCATCCACTGGGTTCACTTCTGGGTTCACCATATTGCCACCATCTCTGTCACTCGCTGATAAGTGTTTCTCGCAAACATAGTCAAAGAGTCATGACCTGTCGACATTTTTGGGAATATATCCCATACGTGAACAGTTTGCGCGTAATCGGATGACTGGAGACATTGCAGGTAATTACTGCCTCTTAGCCAGATGCGGCCACAGTTGCAGTACGGCTGGATTCATTTGCGCCCTGTCGTACAAGCGCACACATTGAAAGCCTGCAAAACGCTTGCCTATGGCGTTGCACCACCGGCACAACGCTGAAGCTCGCGATAGCTCTAAAGAGTGAGGCTCCGAGATTGCGCGCCGACGGGAAACCCTCCGGCGTGAACTCTCTTTGGCCTTGTAAAGACAGTAAGCTTGCAGATCGCAAAAGTTTGTCTTCGCAAGGCTTACTACGCACGCATGCGCAAAACACTTTAGCGAGGTACCCACGAATACGAAAGACGTCGTTCGTTCAAGGACCATTACAACTACCTCGTTTCAAGTGCTGTGCGGCCTATACTTAGGCACTATCTATCAATGGGTGTGACTAAAATGCCACTCCGCTTTATTAATTAACGTTACGGACGTAAATCTGAGATAATTTTCAAAATACGAGGCGGTATCGCCATTTGCAAATGTTACGCTCATATAAGAACATGTAAACGATGACAGCACGCCGAAAGCCTAATCTGTCGTGCTGCGGCGAAAACCAGATTTCCACCCCGGCAAAATCGTGCCGCTCTAAAAGACTCTCCGCCTCTTCAAGTACTCCTTTCTGCGTGTTGTTAATTGTCTCATTTTTCGTGCTGTTCCGCCATGGAAAGAATGTGCGTGTGAAACTGCCAACTATTCCTAAAAGCTCGCAAACATGTCACATCCAAAAAAACTAATTCAGAATTGACTACAGTACAGACGCCTGGCTCGTCTTCTTGCTTAGTCTCTATCCAAGTTGCACTTTCAGGGGCGAAGCTCCTCAAGCTGTGGGCCACTAACCGAACGTCCGCGATGTATGTATGTATGTATGTATGTATGTATGTATGTATGTATGTATGTATGTATGTATGTATGTATGTATGTATGTATGTATGTATGTATGCATGTATGTATGTATGTATGTAGTTGTAGTAGTGGTAGTAGTAGTAAAAGTAGTAGTAGTAGTAGTAGTAGTAGTAGTAGTAGTAGTAGTAGTAGTAGTAGTAGGTAGCCACCTCTCATTTAGTCCGTGTAATGTCCGCTGGATGGTGGTAGTTGTACATGATGAATATGTGATGAAAATATGCGAGATGGAGGTACTTGCAGTGTTCACTAGATGGAGGGACATAAGTACAGATGGACGGACGGATGGACGGGTAGATGGATGGGCAGACAGACGGGCAGACAGACAGACAGACACACGGACGCATGAACTGACGGACAGAAGCACGGACGCCCGGACGAACGCATGGACGCACCTACAGACGCGTGGATGTATGGCCACACGGACAGACCTAAGAACCAAAGCAAAAACAAACGGACGGACGGAAGCACGGGCGGACGGGTGAGCGCACGGACGGACGGACGGACGGACGGATGGATGGACGCTTCGCCCCACTCATCACCATCCACTCCGTAGATATGCTGCAATTTTTTATAGTGCAACTGCTTGAGCCACCCGCAGTCTGTCTTTCGCGAACAGAACACTATAATTGTCACTATACAGCACCCGCTGTCTTCGTCCTCTTCCTTGTCTTGTGCTTCACGACCAAAATGCATGCACCAATTCCTCTGGCGCCAGGCGGAATAATCCTGATGGGTGTCACGACGAATACAGTGAGGGAAAGAGAGAAAGTCAATAAGCGTAAAGAGAAACTCTAGGGAGAAAAAGTCCTTCACACAATTTTCGAACCTGCCTGTCCACGATCCCAAATGGAGTGCCGTAGCTCTGATACCCATCATGATATCTGAGCATGCCATAGCCATGTATAGTGTAGCATAGACTATTTTGCCTATGGCATGAGTGCCGCCATCTCAGTCTGTTAAGCCAATGTTCTCTTGTTTTTTGTATATTGCAGTGTGAATTACCATGGCCGTGAAACATCCTACGAACAAACCCATCAGTTTTGATGTGTATGCTTCTATTGTAACGCTGTTCGTTTAGCTGGTAAAGACGCAAAACGCAAATGTTTACAGCCCAATACGGCGGCAGTGAAACAGATGCCGTAAGAGCGTCGATAAGAAGGGGGTTGGAAAGAGAAGTCGGGATGACCGAGACATGTGGGGACTAGGAGGAGCGAAAGAGTATAGAGACATAAACTCCGCGGTCTCCTTAGCGGTCTGCTTCGAGTACACTCTACAATATTTATTTTTCTTCGTTATAACTAAGTTCTAGAAAAGGTAAACGTTGGTCATTTTTTTAATCCTTCTACCTCCGTTCCGAACGTTTGCAGTCTCCGTGGATGAGCTGGTCTGCACGGTAGGGGCGACCTCTGTGCTCAAGGAGATGAACCCACCGGACGGCCTGTGCCACTACATATACTACGACAGTGTGGTGGTAACCAGAAGTAAACTGGTCGGCGTCGAGGTCAACACCAGCTGGACTACTTTCATAACAAGCCTGTCTACCTACACGACAACGACCGGCGGTATCGGGTTCGATGTCCGGTGGGTGACATTACCTTAGCAACACGCCTGGAACATGCCTATGATTTTGGCGAGTTTTCTGCACTAGTGATCATGAAAAGATGAGTACTGAGCAGAGTCGCCGGATTTTTCTGAGCTCAGAAGCAATTGATCATCACTAAAAACACTTAATTAAGCAAACCGTCACGCCCTTCATTAAGATGCTTGATAAAAGCGGCCTCTTAGTGACATTTTCTGTTCTTGAAAATAGTTTAAACATACAAAAATGGCTCTCCAATACCCAGAGTAGTGGAAGTAAATTCCTGCAATTATTTTGCACAGCAAAAATCAGTGCCACTACGAACAAAAGCATATATTTACTTAAACATTGCCTCCTGGGTTTGTGTCCCTTGGGTTGAATGCACGTTTGTCAGTGCATGATTGACGTCACTATGCTGATTTCCCCAACGTACGTTGAACTTCAGCGCTCAACAAGAGAAAGTAATCAACAAACAGACTATTGGTGAAACATAGATAGCATAACCGAAACAACTATGTTTCCTGCGAAAGCGAAAATACCCCCCCCCCCTCCCCGCCCAAGCAACACGACAAGCTACTCGAAAATTTTGCCACCGGCTTGGCCATACAAACATGCCGAATGCTCTTTAGTATAAACCAAACCGGCAAATCTGGCAATCAGTTAATGGTAAATTAAGGAGACGCAAAAGAGAAAAACAACTTTTTCGGATTAGTAAATATTCTGAATTCTAAATTCACTGCACTTGTCTCAAGGAAACGTCTCGTAAGCGATAAAACACATAAAAAGAAATACGAGTAGAACGCCAAGTTCCCGTACCCATTGCCGGAATGCCACCAATTTTGACGGCATCTGCAAGTGCCTCCATTGTTTCTAACGGGCAAACATGAATTGTGTTGCACTCCAATGGGAGCCAGAAACATGGCATACTGAGTATAAAAAAAAAATTGTTGAGCCATTGTGAACTAAACGGAAAGAAGATGTTCTCAAATCCGTGCCGTCACCCGCAGAAATTCCAGCTTGGAATTGAAAAAAAAAACTTGAAAAAACTTCCTCCGTCGGTTTACTGTTCTAATATTCAACTCACAATGATAAAGGTAAGTTCACAATGATAAAGGTAAGTGATAAATTCTTCGGAGCACAATTCCCTCAGCCTAAACTGACTCGCTGTTACACTTTGTAGTTCATTTAAACATAATTATTGAGAAATACAAGACATACGGGACAACACTGCCAGTTGAAGCATACGAGAGGGCATTGGTAGTAAATGTAATGTAATTGTGAACAAGAAAAGTGGACAAAAAGTGTCCTATCGTGAGCAGAGACAGAATTTACGACCTTCGAATAATAACATCGGATGCGTTATTCGAAGGTCGCAAGTTCCGTGCCCGCCCTCGTCAAGATATCCTTTCGCCCACTTTTCTTTCTTCACATACTTTTTATTTAGTTCTAATACCATACCCTACACTCTCCGTGGCAGTGCTGTCTTTTAGATGTCATCTTTCCTTTAAACATTCTTGTTAACCTAAAGTTGTTAAAAATTACGTCTGGGCGAAATATTTTGCTACATGTGAACCAATTTTGTGGAACTGCGACAACCCCGGCACCTGGCGGAGCAGATCCGAACCACGCGCTTCTTTTTATGGACTCCGAGAAGATCAGCTTCAACAGCGCAATGAAACGCGAAAATAACCGAACAAATACGTTACACGCGCGCACACCGGTCCTTCAACAAATCGGTTTATGATTTTCGTTGATGTTCCCGAATGGTTAGATGGCGTATAGCTACTTTAACAAATGAAGGAGCTTTACTGCGTCCTCATAAGTCGCAGTCTAGCCCTTACGTTTTGTCTCTCGACTTTTTGTTTTTTTAGGCAACTAATGTTTCTTTTGTATATAAAGTTTACTCTTTTTTGTTTGTTTATGCATGTTCATTTCCAGCAATAAAGGGGGGGGGGGGGAATGCTCACGCCGGTGTGTGAGTATCATTACCACATAGACACTTGAACCAGCGCCTGAAATTGAGGTGGCGTTGCCCGAGTCAAAGATTACAAACAGCTTCAGACTTTTTTCTTTTTTGCCGATTTCACTACACTGCTGCCACAGACATTACCCGATTCCTTATTGAGGCGATGCGTGGATTTTCGGCGATCAGAGTAATAAAGTATTGCGTACACATAACGACATCGGAATATACATGTAAACATCATTCACCTCAACTATAGAGCTGTAATTAATACAGCTCTATCTAATACAGCTCTAAAGAATAGCGGAGCTGTACCGGAATAATTGTTCGGCGCCGCTAGTTTTGTACCAACTACCCTCAGCGCTCTGTAGACATCCTTTAAAATTTCCTCTTCCTATTTTTTCTCTTTTTCTCACCTGTCTGATGGAATATTTTGTTGTATTTGCTCCTTTTTATTGTGCGATATATTTCTCGATTCTCTATTCTTCCGATCCGTTATGTTGGCGACTTATTCAGCGCTTATTTCTTTATCACTTAGAAAAAAAACCTCTGTGAGTAGTTTTCCTTTGGCAAACTCGAGATTATTAAAACATGAAACTTTTTGTTCCCTATCCTACATGTGGTGGTCTAAAGATTACTTCTCAGACGTCGCCATTACATTGTGCCGCTTTCGTTTCGCTCGCTTTTCAGATACTCGCCCGCGTCGGAAATGAACGCCACGACGGAACAAGACCTGAAGGAGCTCGCCAGGCAAAACATCAAGCACTACGGCGTCCTGAACGTGTTGGACATACCCGACAAGATCAACAAACGCTTTGCCGATGCCAAAGAACTTTTATCGGTAAGTAACATACAGACAAGATACGCCTATTTGGCAAGTGAAATGCTCCGGAATATACTGCTCATCACTGGCCATTTTGTAACTTGTCGAGCCGGAATCGAATGCAGCTCGTCGCGACCGGCTTTCGATGCAGGCGAAGTGCTAGAAGCTTGTGTACTTGCGAATTCAGTGTGTGGCAAGGGACACCTGATGGCCGAAATTTACGGAGCTGTCCACTATGGCGTCCATGATAATCTCATCGTAGTTTTTGGAGAATCTTGACATATATGATTATTAAACGTCAAGCGACCGCCACGGTGGTCGCGCGCGCAGGGCTGGTGCAGGTGCAGGGCTGGAGGGGCAGGTTCATTGGTAAAGATGCATGACTCAAAAAAGCAGTAGCGCGTGAACAGGCTAGGCGAACGATACTTACAAATGTCAAGTGCTAAGACAGGATAGCATTTATCCGGCCCAAGGCCTGTATTGAGAAACGAAGGTTAGTTTTATCTCAAATTATTTATTCTTTTATTTCCTACATACGTTACAAGTACACAAAAATGAGAACCTGAGCTAGGTGGTAAGGCATTTTAAAATAGCGCGAAAGAAAACACACGTGTTGTCTTCTTGCATCCACGTAATTTTCGCGATATTTCACAGTAGGTTCCAGCATTTTTCATCCATAAAAGTGTGGCTGCTGCGGCCATGATTCGATAACGTGACCTTCGGCACAGCAATCACGCACCGCTGCCGCTGAACCACCGCCGGGTTAATGTCGCATTTATATATGTTACGCGAACATATGACAATAGGTCTGTATAGAACATCCGCACTGAAAAATTCTTTTTCACAAGTATAGTAGCGCGAGTGAGAAAAACACTCGCTTCTTCCAGCCCAATCCATGTACTTTCGACTATTTTGACAGACTTCAAGGTTAGCCTTTACACCAAAATATATCAGCTTAAAGCGGCCTTGAGGCTCATTTTGCGATCATAATTTGTGTTTCGTAGGTTGATTCCGTTACGTGCCCCGCCGTGGTGGTTTAGTAACTAAGGTACTCGGCTGCTGACCTGCAAGTCGCAAGTTCGGATCCCGGCTGCGGCGGCTGAATTTCCGATAGAGGCGGAAATGTTGTAGGCCCGTGTGCTGAGATTTGGGTGCACATTAAAGAACCCAAGTGGTCGAAATTTCCGGAGCCCTCCACTAGGGCGTCTCTCATAATCGTATGGTGGTTTGGGGACGTTAAACCCCACATATCAATCATATCAATCAATCATCAATTCTTGTTGTAGCGCATCTGGTCGGTCTGACCATAGGGCAACAGTGGTGCACTCGCGGGAAGTCGAAAACTGGCCGCGAGCTGTCAAAGGGTCTGCATTCGAGTGAACGATAATGTTCCGTGATCGGCAGCACTTTGAAACTGAGATGTTTTAGCTGTCTACAATTTGTCAATGAAATCGAACGATATGTAGTAGCCACAAACTTGGTAGACTACGACGGCTACGCTTCTTGCAGCGCGCGACGTCACACGCTTCATGGCAAAATGGCGGTCGCTGGTGGTGGGCGGGATTTATACAGCTGGTGGCTTCTAGGGCTCGTCTTGCACCAAATTATTTTTTACGACCAACTTTTCATACGTTTACAGGCATGGTAGACCCTTCCATTTCTCGCTGAAAACCGAAAATTGTTAGGTAACCGTGTCATGGCCTCTTCAACCATGAAGCTTAGTGATGCTTAAGAAAGAGCAATCTACAAAACAGCTACAATTAAACTTCACAGGAAACAAGTACTCTTAATGAATCATTAGTATTCATTGCTCGCACTCTTGTGGTGGTAGTTATTTGTGTGCGTGAACCCGTTTTTCGCGCCTTTCGGCGGCTATTTCTTCTTTCTAGACATTGAAGGGCTACCAAGAAGGCGATGGCTCCAGGAAAACATTAATAGCCATGGGTATATTGAACTACAAGCACCCTAATGCAATGAGCTTTCTCAGGGATATATTTCAAGATGCCGTGAAGTGAGTACGCATTAACATTTTACTTAACGTTCTTTTTTATCACTCAGTAATGTGTCAAGTGTTTCATGGCGCTAGCACCTAGTGACTTCGTGTTCTTCAAGGGGCACACCATAACTCCCATACAGCCAACCATACGCGTGCGAACGGTGCGTGGGGGGGGGGCACACGCACCGTTCGCATGCGTCATGTTCTGGCGATGACATGACACTCATGACACTCTTCATGACACTCTTCATGACACTCAGAGCAGTTTGGGTCGATGTCCGGGCAAGCCACTGAACCTTCCCTTCCATGGGGAAAATTCAGTTCGTAACATTCTCAATGTGGAAGACTGTGGTCGAGTCAAATTTTGGTGCAAAAGCATGCACCCCCCCCCCAAAACATAAAAGCTCAGGTAAAAATGGGTGTGTCAAAGTGAATATTTTAATAGGACATACGATATTAGCTCCAAATTTTGCTTTGGATGCGGTTTAATTAACTGCCGGAAAAACTGCTGAATATTGATTGAGGGGGTTCATTGAAGTAATAGACTGTTTTCTAGTGAACAGATGGAACCGTTGCGCCACCAAGCAGAGCTAATATAAACCACTCATGTTTTTCTTCCTTTTTTTCACGTGACCTCAGGTGCGTTTCGGCTGTGCGACGCACCAATGTTCAGACAAAACACAACAAGACACACCACCAGTAATTTGCAAGTACAACTACCAGATACCTCATTCGGGATTCAGGGTCACTTTCAGGCTTTTTGAAGACACTGTATGCGCGTACAGCTGAGATTGTTGTACGGGAATCGGGATCTACGGTTTGGCTATAGTGTGTCTGCTTTCCCCTAGAACCATTATTAAACTGCTGAGCGCCAAAAATTGTAGACAACGAACACAAGGTCAGTTCAAAGTCAGCGCTGGTTCATCTTCCAACCGACGGCCATATATGCTAAAGGCGTGACCCACTGCGGCACATATTCTTCATCCTCTCTACACTTCTAACATGTACGATATCTTCTCCGGCCCTGTAATAGACTTATACGGTGAACTCCGTCGTCGTTGTTGCCTTTACACCATATTTGAGACGAAGCTTACACCCCCCGTGATTGCTGTGCGAGATTAACATAATGTGTGTTGCTCGCTGCAGCCAACACGTCGCCGACACCGTCATCGTCTACTCCTCACTGAGCTGGATAGAATCCAACGAAGAATGCTACAGCCACCCACCATCCGTGTTCGACAGGACTGTGTACAGTGGTGCATCTGTGAAAGAGGCGGACCGGGCACCAGACATTGTAAGTAGCACGCTGCAGTCAAACCTGAAGCTACGAACGACCCCATAAACGTACAGCACCCTTTCGAGTAATGATAACACCTGAGAAAAATATATGCTGTGGCGCTCAAGGTGAAAGCTGTAGGAAATCCTGCGTAGCCATTTGCCATGCAAGGGGCTTCAATTCGCCAGGCGCTGTGGCGACGCTGGCGTTCACGGACCAGCGCGTGCTGTAGCTTTGCAAACATGTGGCCTTCTCAGAGTCCATAGCGTGAAAAGAACGCTTCATTTGGATGGACAGGCAGGCAGGCAAAGAACTTTATTATATTCCGGAGGCGGCTCTCAATATCCCTTAGAGGGCGGCACCAGTAGGCCACTCCCACGACGGGACGGAGAGGTTAAACTCCACGGCTATGTCGCGAGCCCTCTGGATGGCCCTAAGCTGGTCACCTTTGTCATGGCTTGTGAGGAGACAGGTCCAGTCCGCCTCCGTACAGGGAGACTCGTTGCTCTCGCGCAACGCAGGGCATTGCCACAGCATGTGTTGGAGCATTTGGGATGACCACAGCGCGGGCATCCCGGATCTATGCTATGTATTTAGAGCAACTTAGAGGCGACAGAGTAAAAAGAGTAAAGAAAACAGAATAAAGAAAACATTAGAATTCAGTCAAACAAAGGAATAAGCAGGATTTCGAACAAGTTACTCAACAATCGACCACCTTCATACTATCAATCAGGTAATAGAGAAATGCTCAGAATATAACCCACCACTACACATAGCCTTCATAGATTACGAGAAGGCATTTGATTCAGTAGAAATATCAGCCGTCATGCAGACACTGCGAAATCAGGGCGTCAATGAAGTATACATAAACATCCTGGAAGAAATCTACATGGGATCAACTGCTACCATAGTGCTTCATAAAGAAAGCAACAGAATACCAATCAAGAAGGGTGTAAGGCAGGGGGCACAATCTCCCCAATGCTATTTACCGCGTGCTTAGAAGATGTTTTCAGAAGCCTAAAATGGGAACAGTTAGGGATAAGAGTTAATGGAGATACCTTAGTAACCTGCGCTTCGCCGATGACATTGCATTGCTGAGTAACCGAGGGGACGAATTGCAACTCATGATTACGGAGTTGGACAAAAAGAGCAGAAATGTGGGACCTAAAATTAATCCGCAGAAAACAAAAGTAACGTACAACAATTTCGGAAAAGAGCAGCGCTTCGAGAAAGGTAATAGTTCACTTCAAGTTGTAAAAGACTATGTCTACTTAGGGCAGGTAATAACCGCGGAGCCAAACCACGAGATTGAAGTAACTAGAAGAATAAGAATGGGGTGGAGCCCATTTGGCAAGCACTCTCAAATTATGACAGGTAGATCGCCACTATCCCTCGAGAGGAAGGTATATAACAGCTGTATCTTGCCGGTACTTAGCTACGGAGCAGAAACCCGGAGACTTACAAAGAGGGTTCAGCTTAAATTGAGGACGACGCAGCGAGCAATGGAAACAAAAATGGTAGGTGTAACCTTAAGTGACAAGAAGAGAGCGGAGTGGATTAGGGAACAAACGGGGGTTAAGGATATCATAGCTGAAATCAAGAAGAGGAAATGGACATAGGCCAGGCATGTAGCGCGTAGACAGGATAACCGCTGGTCATTAAGGGTAACTGACTGGATTTCCAGAGAAGGCAAGCGGGTTAGGGGGAGACAGAAGGTTAGGTGGGCAGATGAAATTAAGAAGTTTGCGGGTATAAATTGGCAGCAGCAAGCACAGGACCGGGTTAACTGGCGGAACATGGGAGAGGCTTTTGTCCTTCAGTGGACGTAGTCAGGCTGATAATGATGATGATTATGAGAGGCGATGCATACGCCTCCGTCTATAAGAGTCGCAGAGTTATGGACGGAGGTCTTGTTAAGTGTGGGTGCGGGAGTGGGTATTTCCGCCACTCCAACTGGTAGTGTTTGCAAATTCCATTAAAAGTTACCAACGGGTCTCTGAAGAAACAAGTGACGTCCTCAGCCTTCGAGGGATTCTACCCGGCGTGGAATGTGAGACCTCGCGCACGGGAGTGAGCCAACTTCTTGGCATTAAGGATGGTTCCGTGTACGTGTTGGCCAACGTGTGCCGGGAACCAGATTGTGTTTTTTGCTTGACCAATTGGCAGCAGAGAGAACGCGCGCAGCTCCCCGACAAACTGAGCCCGTCATGAAGGCTCGTGCGGCTGTGCGCGAATCCGTGTGAATGGCGGTGCGATCGGTGGCAGTGAGAGCTAGTACCACAGCGACCTGCTCGGCGCGATCAGCGTTTCAATTTAATAAAGCCATAGACGACAAGCGTTCACCTTTGAGTGTTGTAACTACCGAGACAAAGCGGTCCGTAGAGCCGTACTGCGCTGCGTCTACGAAGGCCGCGTTATCCTCTACAGCGACAGCGGTACTGAGTAGGGCTCGCGCCCGTGCCTGAAGTTTCCCAACGTTATGTGTGGGATGCATGTTACGAGGTGTCGGGGAAGCGGCTCCCTCTTCTCTCCCCTTTCTCTTTTTCACCATATTAAATGGTAAGCAGCTAAGGGTAGAGCTCAATCCGGTGTGCGGCGTAACCACTTCCACAGCGCATGAGGGTCTGCTATGCCCAAATCTTCTCTCCTACGCATCTCCCTCTATCACCTAGCAGCGCTGATGCAGGGAGCATGTTCTAACTTGCGCTCGCTCCTTCCTTTCTCTTATCGGGGCATTTCTCCCCGCTGCAATTAGACCCCCTTTGCGCATGCACGTTCCCTGTCACTCTCTCCTACGCTCCCACTCTCTCGCTTCGAAATGCCAGTGAAGGCAGCGTCTGCTAGCGAATTTATTGATTGATAAAACTGACTGCTCCCGCTGCACAACCATTCACCAACCACCCCTACATATAGGCACTAGATCTTCACCTCCAAGGTATTGCCGGTGGGAGGTTTCTCCTGTGCGTTGTTGAATAATAATCCGCAGCGTGCTGACTAACTAAACTCGGACTGCGAGTCTCTAGGTCCAATCGGAGTCTTCTGTCTCTCATTGCCCATTAGCAGCAATTGGCATGTTCCAGTAGAAGCCACTCGTACATCACAGCGTGCTTTGCACGTTCCCAGGTTTCTCTCTTCCGCGACGCCGCGATGAGCGCCAGCGTCAACGTCGCCACGAGTGTAAACGCTAGCGCCCACTGCTTCGCATCAACACCTGGTTTCGTTTTGCAGGAGATGTAATCTTTCCTCTTCATCACCCTCCATACCCTTGCTATAACATACACAGCTACGCTACGCCTTACCCTCTCTGTTTTTTCTCTTTCTCCTCAACCTCACTTTCTCTTTCCCGCCCTTTCGTTATACTGTAACATATTTACTTTAACTTACATGGCCATGCTTGCATGGTTTTGCCTTCGTGACGCCAAGCAACGACTTGAAATGGAATCACATATGAGACATCAGATGGCAGTCTGAGCCCCCTAAGGGGCTTTGCAGTTAAAGCTTGCTGCGTCAGAAATCTTTCATATGGACGGACGAAACTAATGAGTACATAACTTAAGCAATCACCCCCACATTCTTGAAGATTGAAACTTGCTAAAAGATTAAGCAAACAGAAAAGTTGCGCGCACAGCGACTACTGCAGCTTATTTGCCACGTCGGCCAGGATGTCACGAAGGCGATCACATCAGCATGAAATAAACTTCCCTAAGAGCGCCACATATCTCACTGATGCACAAGAAAGTAGGCCTCTCATCGCAACAGCTCTAGCCACATATTCTATCCTTATACCAATCTTAGCGCTCTTATACCAACGCAAAGTTATACAAAATTTGCACTCGTCCATGTCTCTCCTGTCCTTGTTTTCTTTGTGCACAACCATAGTTACATCTTCCAAGCATCGCCGTCTCGTTTTCTGAACACATGAGTGTCGCATGCATGCATGCATGCATACATACACACATACATACATACATACATACATACATACATACATACATACATACATACATACATACATACATACATACATACATACATACATACATACATACATACATACATACATACATACATACATACATACATACATACATACATACATACATACATACATACATACATACATACATACATACATACATACATACATACATACATACATACATACATACATACATACATACATAAAATCGCACGGAGACGCGACTTCTAAAACAAACCAGGTATGAGGTATTCGTGGTGTGATAGACGTGTTAACTCCAAAAGCCTTGCTATTCATCTCATCGACGGCAAGAATCATACAAAGCTGGACACTCGATCAGGATACCCAAGTGAACGCTTCCAGGTATCCAGTACCGCGTCGCCTGAGCAGCTACTTCCCTTCTGCAGATGAATGTGTTTCGTGGGTGACGCCATATTTTACAAAGAGCCTTCGCGCTGCCGGTTAAGCGCTAACGCAAGTGGTCGTTCTGAAGATAGCCCACCTAGATAGGCTAGCTGGCGAGTTATCACATTGCTAAGCTCGAAGACGTGAGCGCGACTGTCGGCCTCAAAGGCAGGGTTGCCAGATCCTCGAAGAGAAAAAGGGCCACAACCTTGACCAAGGTTGCCAGAACAGTAACCAACCGGCAGCCGTTATTTTATTTTGGAGCCAGAAAATTGCAAAACACGATTTCAGCTTAGTTGAAGTATCAACACTTTATGACGCCTAAAATGCAAAAATATACATCAGAGCAATGTTTATGACATTAAATAGAGTTAAAAAAAGATCAGGTGACATTCTGGTGGAGGTTTTAATAGAAAAATGGCAGTAATTATTGCACCAACAATGAAGTGTATATAATCGAGTTCACCTTTGCCCGCATGCCTCGCAGCACTGTTATGTAGAGTGACTAAAACACTTCGTATATCGCAGTAAATGTTGCACATTTTGTAATGACGTTAATGTAGCGCTTGTAACATCTTTCAGACGTAGTCCAAATTTGATCATGATAATTGCGAAAAGTTCACGCGACATATGTTTGCTTAGTCCCTTTTTTTAAGAAGCACAACACAAAACACTCCTTCCGCTTCTGCGTCAGATATAGAGAAAACGAAAAAAAATTCATTACCCTATCTGTAACGCATTGCATAAAATTAGCACCTTATGCATCCCGCTAAATTTCTTTTTCGATCTAGAATATCATTGCTGGCATGTCGGCACTCACATACTCAACTTGACGAAGGTGCCGTAATTGCTCTCAATATAAGCTCGCGGGGCAACCAAGTGTGCCTCTTGAAAAGATTTTCAAAGTGTTCATCGCATTTGGCCCCATAACAGATGACGCGATGTGCAGTCTGCAGCTATGGAACCACTGGGTAAACAAGACCGGCTGGACTAAGGTTGTTTTCTTTTTTTAGTCTGTGTTAACGGATCACGCAAACAGCTTAGACGCATTCACGTAAGAAACTCATGCAGTGCATCGTGCGTGCGCTCGGTGATAAAAAAAACGGGCCGGTCATTTTTAAACAAAAAAGATAGAACAGCAGCGTTGGATGTGAAAATAATGAACCATAATTAAAACGAGAACGTCTGCAGAAAGAGCAAGATACGTGCGCTTTGCACAAGAATTTCATGAGACGCCACGCGCATCCACTTTTCGCCAACATTCGCCTATAGGGTGGCGCTGCATATACACTGCAGAGCATTAGCGCTTGAGGCAGATAGCGGCTCTCCGCCGACTAACGAGTCTCCGCCGACTACGTTACACTGTCGCCTAACCTATATGACAGCGCAAATTAGAAGAGACGAACAGACAGGACGAGTGCTGAGTATAACAGTTGTCAGTCGGCACTCGTCCCCTCTGTTTTTTCTTCGTCCGTCTCATCTAGTTTGCGCCGTTTTTTGACTATTACCATGATTAACCAACTATCCCAACAAATGCACAACTGGTACCCATGCCTAATCTGTCTGAGTTCCATTAATAATGTGAAAACCATGGCAGCTGGGACGCGCTTTGGCGCTTACAGTTGCTTCCGGTATACCGAGTAAATGAATGTGATTACACCGAGCCAGCCGTAGTGGACACTGAGAATGAACATCTAACACTTTCTTTTAATAATTGCGCTTAGTATTAGCGTGTATTATCTGTTGATGCCAGCGCCAGAATTATTGCCAAAAAGTAGCCAAGTAGCCAACGTAATTTTTTGTCGCCGCAATTTTTTGAAATCAGCCAATCTGGCGTGAAACAGTCAAATCTGGCAACCCTGCTCGGAGGCTGCATTATCGTGGGAGAAATGTGCAAAATACATTCGTCAGCTTGTGATTAGGCGCGTCTTAACGCTGTCGAGTCGGTCAACAAAACCGCTAGCTCTGCTCTGAACGTGCAGCACAGTCACAGCGAAAGTTGGCAGAGCAGCTTTTCTAAGGCGTTATCATTAAACACTCTTGCAACAATTACTACAAGCGCGCATTCGTGGTAACCACTACACCTGATTTTCCAGGTTTGATGCGTCAAAGCTGGAACCGGAAACCTAGATGGGGATACCCCCAGGGGCTTGCCTCGCAATCACACAGTGGTACTGGTGCAAAATCATCGGCGTGTCCACATACCTTCATCTGGTAAAGCACAAATGTGGGGACAAAGCTCCAAGAGTCTGTCGAAGCGTAACTGCATGACTGCCCTGATAGATAAACCAAGCATTATAATCTACTAGCACGCATTAAGCCCGCCCTGCACTGAACGCTACCCTCGGTGGTGTTTGTATGGTCATAGTGCTTTAGTGCTAACCCAAATGTCGCGGGACGATCGTACGGCCATGACGGAGACACTTTGATGCCGACAAAATGCTAGACGTGTCATGTAGGTCAGGTGCACTTTAAAGAACTTCAGGTGACCAAAACTTCTGGAGTCATTCACTGAGGTGTTTCTCATTGTGGCTTCGGCTCGTAAAAGCAAGCCTTCAAAGGGCACGGGTATTTTATTATTGATTATCGAAGTGTTCTGACTTTACGAAGTCTGGTTTACCAAAAAGCCTTCTGCGGCGATCTATAACGCGAATTTTTCCGTGCAGAAATCCATCTCAAGGCTGATGACAAAAGACAAATCGTTCACGTCAGACGCCAAAATGGGCCTGTCACTGGAGCTGGGCACGCTCGTCTACGGGCTTAGAAACCCAGCTTCCTCCTTTGATGCGGTCAACGCACAATGTATGACTTTATACGTCACCAACTTGGATGTTTTGGTAAGTTTGTCGTTTGATTCTTTGAGACAATTCGTACACAATTGTGTACCCCAGTCGTCTTAACAGCGGAGCTTTTCTAGGGCTGGGCCTGTGTCACGGACCTCCAGATAACAGTTAGCCAGAAAGAACGAGCGAGACGGGCATTATACGCACCTATTTTAACTGCACACTAATATGAGACACATGTTATCTCTACAACTACATACACAACTACAACTACACTACAACTACACTACAGGAGCACATAACATAAAACCAGCAGCCCCAAAAACTAACACAGAAAAAATGAACACCACAATAAAGTAAGAAGGCAGTAAAAATACCTCCGCACTTGTCGAAGTTCTACGGTGGTTCAAGAACACACGAAATGCGCGTGAGGCACTAGCGTTGACTTCAACGTCTGAGTCAGTGACGCAGACCTTCTTTGCAGCGGAACGCGAACAGGTGCTGTGGTTTAAGGCATGGTTCAGTGACCTTCGCGTCGCGGATACTTGCGGAGGACGGCATTTTCCAGAACTGCAGGGGCTGGCTATGTCACAAGCTACGGAACGGTACCACAAACCTGTGTGCTCATAACACGAGCCAACGACGCTCCCTGGCCGCTGCAGGTTTCTGTGACTGTCATCCGGTTGCTTGGAAGTGTCCTTGAAAAACCCTAGCCTACGGTGCGATGCCGTAGAACAAAAAAAAACGAATCACAGAATATCCATGGAGTAAATGATGATGACTGGGCGAAGCATCCGTCAGTCCGTCCGTGCGTCTGTCTGTCCATCTCTCTGTCCACTCGTCTCTCCGTCCGTCCATCTATTGATCACTCCAAGTACCGCCCTCTCGCATCTTTTCATTGTATATTCATGATATACAAGTACCGCATTAAGACATTCCAAGAGCTAAACTAGAGGTGGCTAACTACTACTATATATATATATATATCGCGGACGTACAAACCACGGCTTCAGGAGCTTCACACCTAAAAAGAGCCGGAGCTGCTGGTACAAGAGCTGGCGACGCTCGTGCCAAGCTCACGTGCTTCTGATTGAACTCTCAGGGCTCTTATGGCCAAGTCCCCTTTTCTTTGATATCTCCTACTTTGTTTTCTTACTATTCTGTTCTGCTGGTAAAATGGTCCTTGACGAAGCGACATTTCTACGTGATTTTGGCTGGAGAGGTGGCAACCAATGCGAGGCCACACTGGGTGCGATGAGGAGAGGCACGGGGAAGACGAGGAGGCTTGCTGTGGGTGCAAAGGGCGAGTGTTAATGCTCGCCGCACTCTTTCAAACGATGGGCAGCACTTCTCCGAAGCCCGTAACAGCAGCCACTGGTTACGAGTAGCAGCAGGAGCTCACACTTGAGCGTTTTCCTGTTTTGACAGTTCCGACTGCGTGGAACTGGCTTTACTTATTGCTATAGGCATGTCGTCTTGTGACCGAAAGAGCAAGATGCATTAATGTTTGGTAGGTCTAACCTCGTGTGATTCATGTATCTCCATATAACATCATTTTATCACGTACCGTTGCGTGTGATCCCTTTGCTAAATGCATCAATAACCATGTCCGACTTTTAATTTGGCGTGCCGCCTTTAGTGTGCAAAGATGTAAAGCTTAACTTGTTTTGGGTCTAAGTGAACGGGACCTTCGAAACACTTCTACAAATTTCTACACGCAGATCCAGTGATAAACGAAGAAAACACTAAATTAACGACTTGAACGTAAATAAATGTTTAAATATATTTTCAATAAGAAAAACTTGAGAGACCCCTAAGCTTTGCCTATAAGACTTGAACGCGATAGCCATATATCCTGTCCCTGGTGCGTACTGAGTTCAAAATGGCTTGTGTCAAGGAATCTTTCGTATACACCCGCAATCTGTGTAACGGGTAGCATGCTTCAAACATTGGGCAATCGTACACGTGCAATCTTTTCGAGCTTGTTATTCACCCACTCCGTGGGCTTAAAGAAAAATGTGCAGTAACGCGTGCCTTTTGTAGTGGGTAGCCCGCTTTAGTCCATGAAGTCATCGTAATCACATGTTCTAACGTCCTATTGCAATGTACGCTTGTATCAGGCGTTATTACGGTGGTATTACATGTTGTATTGCGAAACATGCATACAGGACTCGTGTGGTTGGTCACAAAGTATGCAAGTTATTTTCACTGCATTTACAAGCAGAGCAAGTTACTTTCACTGCAATTCTAAGCACACAGGTGGCTCTGTGGTAGAACACCCACTTGCCCCGCGAAGTAACCGAGTTCTATGGCCAAGATTTGTTAAATTTATTTCATTTACATCGTTCTCGAGTTTTGTAGAGGCCAGGAGCAAAGCGGTCACGTGGTCAAACAAGAAATCAATGACCTCAGAGATCACCAAACTTGTCACTTGATCGTGTCCTTTTGCACCACCTCTCGCCTCGGTGCACCATTGACCAAGCGACAATATCATGTGCTAATATCATTCTGACGTCCATGACATGACTTAACAATATAATAATATTACGTCATCACATGACGAACAATTTAACAATATTACGTCATCACATGACGCCGTTGCTTGCACAAATTTGAGCTAAGGCAGCACAACATCACTTGAGGCCCATAAATAATCAATGGAAGTTTAGATGGGATGGGTAAATGATCAACATGATGCAGAAAAACCTACGGCTTCCGCTCCGCAGCGCGCGGCGTGAAACGACTCCGCGACAAACCGTACTCCATTCGTAGTACTAAAGGCACGCTATTTATTTAGGTCACTTACTGAGCACGGCACTAAGAGCTCAGTGTCCTGGGCGTGTTTTTATTACATTGGCGATATAGCACGATGGGCGCGAAGGTACAGTCGCGGACACTGTTAGAGAGAACACCGCACGCGTGGCCGCTCCCTTCGGGCCACCAAGCGGGCGCCGTGTGAAGTATTGCGGTGCAAGCACAATCAGCGCCAGAGGCGGAGTTGGCGGCGCTTCGTCTGCTACGGTGCCTCCTCCCACTTTGCACAAACGCAAGTTAAGTTTTCCCGCTCGAGGCAAAGTGGGAGGCACCGTTGTCACAACGCTGTCGCGCACGCTCTCATCTTCCACGCGTACTTTGCCCCGCAAGAGAGAACGCTCTCGCGTGCAATCGCTTATCTCGCGGTGGGGACACTCATACGTCTTCGGTTTTGACCAGAATGATTCTGTTGTAGTTACGAGGCGCACAATTGTCACTGCACTCGTAGCACAGTCTTCGTTTGCGAAAAGGGCACGCTTTTCAGACACAGTGAAGTAACAACTGAGATGGTTATTCGCGTTCATCTGGTCCTGCGAGCACGTTTCGTGCGTCATTCAGGCGTGACAAACGCGGGGCACGTTTCGAACTGCGTGCCCATTTGTTGCTATCGCATTCATCGCTTCACTTTCGCGTCAAAGATGCGACTTTTTTCAGAGATTCTTAATGCCAAGTTTTGAAACTCGAGATGCTTGTGTTTGATAATTCTGCATGCGGGGCCTTTTTCCATTCAATTATTAGTGGCGAGCATTGCCTATATTTTATATTAGTTTGGTTTTGAAATGAGGGTGCGTGCCCCTTGAGTATTAAGATTTATTGATTGATATGTAGGGTTTAACGTCCCAAAACCACCATATATGATTATGAAAGAAGCCGTAGTTGAAGGCCTTGGAAATTTCGGCAACCTGGGGTTCCTTAACGTGCACCTAAATTTGAGCACACGAGCCCACAGCATATTTGCCTCCATCGAAATTGAAGCCTCCGCCGCCACCGCGATTCGATTCAGTGACCTGTGGGTCAGCACCTCGAGTATTCAGATGCAATCGACCCTTTCATGGACCACCTCGTTACGTTGCAGAGGTCAAGCAAATATAGCTATGTCATCGGAGAACATTCGCTGGGCACGAACAATGCTATAACTGGCACCATCATCCCTCTCACAGGGTAGTCGGGTGGCTCTCAAGGTGTTTTGGGTGCTTACGCCAGACATGCTTCTCTTTTTTTTCTGAAGGTAACATGCTCAAAGCACCCATAACGTTTCATTCTTCAATACATGTGGGTCAGCCTATTCTAAAACAGCTCATTCAGTGTCACCGAATCTTGGCCGCACGTAGTCTCAGGTGCTGCCCCGCTGTGGGGCGCTGGTTTGTTATGGTATTAATGCACGCGTTTCAAACTGACACAAAATCATTCTCTATCAACGACAAGCTGAAATATACGATGCGTTAGAGCATTTGCAACTCAATTTCGGCATTATCACGCAAAGCTACAAGTCCCTGTACAAAAGTCGCAAACAAAACTTTTATTGTCAGGGGTCCTCTATCGGCCCAATTTGGTATTTTCACTTTCCATGTACAAAGAGCATCCTTTCACGTTTCTTGTTTTCCAGCCCTGCAGAATAAACCTCCTCGCCATCCGGAACGAGTTATTCGAAGGTGTCAATGTAGCAGAACTAAAAAATGATACACTTAAGGTCCTTCTTTTCGATGACGACCTCACCATCTCAAAAAAGGTAAGTCCCCGTAGATCGAATGCCTATGGAGCAATTAGAGTTATTTGCGCGTGAACTTGCGTTGTTGGAACCTCTGTAATCTCATTAGGAACTGTCATGCCTCGCTTGCTCACCACAAGGTACCATGCTCTCGCAAGCATGAAAGTCTGTTTCTTTTTTAATGCGAAGCATTTCTTGAAGAACATATGCAACTCTGGGCGTATCTATCTATCTACCTATCTATCTATCTATCTATCTATCTATCTATCTATCTATCTATCTATCTATCTATCTATCTATCTATCTATCTATCTGTCTATCTACTTTTCCTCTTTAAGGAGTCAGTGTATTAACTATACGGCTATCAAGCCAGCTTTTCCTCTGGAGTCCGCTACACTAACTCTGTGGTAATGCCCTCCGTGCATGCTGTGCACCTCGTGTCAATGAACGCGTGGGAATGGTGAGTGGAGTGGATCCCCACACATTATTAAAAGTTCTAATGAAATCTACAAACGGAAGGACCGTGTTCCCGTCCACTGCTCATTTTTGTGGTTGTCTAACCTGATAAGCGACCAGCACCATTCCCTAGTCTTTTTTATACAGACAATTATACGGACTGGTTGGGCTAAATAATGCAGTCTCCGAGTATATATATAAATATTGATAGACGTAGAAGCAAAAAAAAACGTTTCCAAAATGTTTTCCAACATGCCATGTCGCTACAAGGGCGTACGTCAATGCATACTTTGCCCTGCCAGACGCTGGCATCCATGCATGCGCGCACGATTATTTTGCGATCGGGGCAGTTTGTACTTCATTTGCTATCCTCGGAAAAGTTGCGTTTATATAAATAGCGCGAAGGTCAGTTCACGCGATTGAGAGGCCCCGTTTTCACGAAAGGACCACACGCTGTTCAAACACATTTAGGTAGCAACTGTGACGCTTGTCATTTAGCGCTCGTGCTGAGTGTACTTGTGGGTACGTTTCGTGCGTCCTTTGAGTTTCAGAGGCGCGTTGTATGTCCAGCTGTGAAAGTTGCTGGTTGGCATTTGTCTTGCACATGTTCTTTTTGAGCGTCGTTTTGGCTTGACCAGTGCGCTGCAAGTTGCGATTGCTTGCCGTTTTTCGCGGGAGATTTTGATTGTTACTATCGCATTCATTGCTTTGCCCTTCCGTCCGAACAGTGACTTTATGCTACTAATAATAACTACATTTTTTCAGTGGCTTACAGTTTAACGTAACTTATTGATGTTAGTTTTCAGCGCCTTCGATGAGATCATAAGGGTGACGAAATATATCGTAAGGACCTCGCCGTGGAAAATATTTTGGACGCTGGTACTTTTCTTTTTTCTCGTTTCGTTAATAGACTCTCCCTGTTTACAAACAGTGTGACGTCACTGCGAGTGCTCCACTCACCATTCCCTCTTTTGGAGGAGGTGCTCGTTGGCAGGAATGTTCCGCCGGCGGAATCTTCTTGCATAGCAGCGCTGCGGGCGTCTGCATCGCTTCGACATACATTTCTGTGCACTGCTGTTTTCTAACGTCACAGCTTATAAGAGGACGATTCATTGATTACAATGCCCGGTTTTGTTATATTAACATGTGGTGATTTGCTCGTCGTGAATGGCTGCCATGAAAAATATGTTTTGCTCTTAGAAAGCGAATGTTCTGGGTTTTCACTGCGACGGGCGCTTTCAGAAACATTTGCATGGCATATGGATGTAACCGTATTCTATGTCCATCGTGGCATGCGCACTGCACTTTTGAACGAGGTACAACACTGGCGACAGCATAGTTTTGAGATGCCATGCGCGAGGTCACAGATAAGATTCTCACTCGCTGCGCCAAAATCTGACTGGAGATAAACAGAATAAGAAAAAATAGGAAAAAATATAGAAAAATTCTTGCCATGCGTTTGGTTGAGGATAACAAAATCTTGAAAAAAGCGAAGAGAAGTTCTCCCCAGCGTCCCTCATAACCCACTGATAATTCATGCGATTTAAAAACCGATAAGTGCGTAATCTCTCTCAACTTGCTGCATTTTATGCCTTACAACGTATTGACATACTTGCATACCTCTATTAGACCTGACACACAAACTTGTAATGCGCACTGCCACTTAATAAAGATGGGGCCATAAAGGTACGAAGTATGGTGAAGCAAGAGTCCCCACCGTTTACATTAGGACAAGTGTAGTCTCCCATAATACGTGTTATACTTTTATTGCGTTTCCATATTCGCCGTGGAGAAGCGTATACGCAACTTCGGCAATGTTAAACATGCTTATAGTCCATGCGTACTTGTATCTTTTAGCCCTGACATCACGGACTTCTTTTTCTGCATACAGCGCGAACGCGGAGATGTATCGACTCACAAATGATTGCGTTCGATGCATTTTTACTTTGACTAAAATGTCGAATCGTGAAGCTCCGTGGACAATCATTTGCCGGCAACGAATACCAATGTTTTCGCAAACAAGGCCGCGTCATTGTCCACAAAGCCCACACCGGACACACAATATTTTTCAGTTTCGCCATCCGTACTGATGATCTAATATTGTCGATGTTTTTCAAACAATACAACACGCGACAACAAACACTGCACATTTTCGAAGACGATGCCGCCGTTCTTGCAGATGCCACTTTGTATGTTCACCTGTTTGCGACAAACAGCCAGTCAGCGAGACATATATTCCGTCACTGCAGTGTACCACGCACCTATAGATGGTCTCTGACACCTACCACAGCTTATCTTGCCAAAATAACTTAAATTTTAAGCTTTAAAAGCAAAGAAAGAAACCTTGCCCTAAATACTGCACGACAGTACCACGTCGAGCCACCAGCGAAGGTTGTTTTGTAAACCACCACCTTGCATGTGCTCCGGTGTCGTCACGATGTGACGTACCCCGATAGAGGTCTATTTACAGTGAGCCCGTCATTCTTCATCGTCACTTAATTCATCGAAAAACACACGCGAAAGCCGCTGGGGTGCTCGTGAGCATATCAGCTGTTACTAAACATTTCCATAGCTTCGACGACGTACACGGAATCTTCGACACGGAAGTATTTTCTGCTTATCCACTAATTAGCTTTAAGTCTTTTCCCACTTTCGGCTTTACGAGCCGAGTGTCACACATTCCTTTGCGTTTCGAGTAAAGATGGAAACTTTAGCGGGAACTATCACATACGCATGGCTCCGAAGCGAGTCAAACGACGCACCAATAAGCTGAAGCTGCTTGCAGTCCACCGCGGTGGCGTATACCAGTTACGATTATTGGCTGCTGACCCAAAAGTTACAGATTCGCTCTCTGCTGCGGCACTCTCATTTCGATGGAACCTAAATGGTATACAGGCTCGTGTACTGTAGGATGTCCGTACACGTTACAGAACACCGGATGGTTGAAATTTCTGGAGCTCTGCACCACGGCTTCCCTACATTATAATTAACTCGGGGTGCTGGGACTTCAAACCACAGATATGGTGAACAAACTGAGTCACATCAGCTGCCACTTAAAGTTAACAAATTCGTTGTCGTATCTAGGCATTATTTCTCAAATACACCCTCCAACTTCGTAACGTGGCGTTTTCCTGTCTGCGCGCCCAGTGCAACGACATGCGCAGGAATTCCACCTTCCTGCGGAGCGGGATGTCAATCCTGCTGGTGAACGCCCACCTCGGAGACTTCGACACCAACAGCTCGTGCAAGGGACAAAACGAAATGGACCGGGAAGACCCGTTCTGGCGAATCAAGGTCGTCAAGAACGTGCTGCAAATCCCGTGAATCGCGCCGGTCGTGGAGTGGACGTGCTGCGGCGGCAACCATCAGCCGACGGTGTTTTTTTCAGGCCTTCGAGATAAACGTGTTGTCACATCTGTTTCCACGGGGAAAAAAAGGCTGCAAGGTGGTCTCGCCCTTGTGGCTCGGCGATAAAGTGTTCTCAACTGGACGCCTGCATTTCTTCGTGTAGTGTATTAATAATGATTCGATCTCGCTCCCTCTGCTCCGTATACGTGGCGCTCTCTGGAGTCCGACCTGCACGAGTGAAACAAGTTCTTCACAAGCTTATTCAAGAAATAGTGCGTGTATGCAAGCATGTGTGCGTGCGTGCGCACGCGCGCGAAGTGTGTGTGTGTGTGTGTGTGTGTGTGAGAGAGAGAGAGAGAGAGAAAGGTAGGGTAAACACTGATCAATAAGGGTAACGGATACCCAGAGAAAGCAAATTTGCGACGAAAAGTTTGACAAGATTACAAAGTCAGCAGGTATAACGTGCTGCAGAAAGCACAAGACTGCGTTGATTATCCGAAAATGGGAAAGGCCTTTGCCCTGCAGGGGGTGTAGTCAGGCTAATATCTACAGATTGTGAGAAGAGCCTGCACCACTACTGTATCGCAGGTGGCTAATATCTACAGTAGCATTTGCTCTATTTCATCTTTGCGTAGTGAAATAGGGCTAATGACGGTTCAATCTTGCTCGCTCTTGTTCATATACTTGGAGCTGTCCTAAAGGTACATATATACAAAACGATCGTTTAGGAGCACCTACGCGTTTATTGGGAAGAACACGGCCCACTCACACAGTGAACCAACGCAATATTGACCAGTCGAAGAAATTTGTACGCATCTACGCTTATTTTTGGTAAAATCTCGAATAATTCTCCTTATTAGAATGACAATTACCGCTTTTTGGAATACCATATCTGCGCTATCCTAACGGTAACTTTTTTCTCGCTATGTGGAGTTCTCCAATTTGTGTGCGTGTTATAAAGTGGTCAAAAACAATTTGTATAGAGTCCTAGAAGTTTTTTTTTATTCTGTCTCTTCTTTTTTGATTTTCTCGTGCTGCCCTTTACTGTTTTGGTAGCAGCCATGACAGCTGGTATTGCCACAACGAAAGCCTCCGAAAGGAAGGAGCGTTGCGCGATGTCTCCATTAGGCTCACGCCATATGTGCCATGTCAGTGGGAACGAGGTGAATTCTTCATTTTAAACATTACCCATTAATCACAAGCCAATTGAATGCTAGTGGCTCCACATCTATTTTAATGTAAGACTGGCTAACAGCCGAGGCATCGCATGCAATCTGGATGGCTATTGGTGTAAAAGCAGATAAGAGAAAATCGTTCAGTAGTAACAAGACAAATTCAAGTACAACCAATCATTCCAATGCTTGCTGAAGCAACGTGCGTTGCCGCTCCCATGAACACTAGCGCAAGAGTTCGCTCTATAGTGTATTTACAGGAAACTCTATGCTGGAAACCACTGATTTGCATGACTGCTGTCCTTCCACTGTGCAACGACTTCGCTCATTCGTCTCTGTAGGGTAAACAACTTGTCCACCATAACACACGCATCGCCGCTGGTGCAAGAACCATGCATCGCTAGGGCAGCTGATTTACCCCTGAGCAAGATGCATTTTTTGGAACAGCCGGCGATCGTGGTGGGCTGCAATATCTGTGCGCAGCTAATCTTCTTTCACTGACGGGTGGCGAATTTTATGGCTGAATGTTGTTCCGTTCACGATTTCCCTCTTGAGCGAACGTTCACCGATGGGAGCCCCATTTTCTGCCTTCTCTAACCGTATACCTATCTTCAGTCGTCTATATCTTTCATTGCCACATTATCCTGCCTTTGTCCTTTTTTTTTGTGAACCTCTGCAGAGGTGTCCCATTTTACTGGAGGCAGTTGCGGTCCTCACTTATCTAATTTCCAATTTTTTAACCAATACACCCACCCTCTTTTTTTTCGCAGCGTGAACAATTAAGGATGTGGAAAGAGCATTTTGGCTCAAACAGTGATGTAAGTAAGAGGTGCCAGATGTAAACTCTACTTGGTGCTCTCATTATTTGTTTTTTTTTCTTTTCACCTAGGCTATATAAGACACCCAGTGTGTTCACCTGTTTCAAAAGTCATAGTAACCAATCATTATCATCATCATCATCATCGTCTGTTGTACGGCAGCAGTACGGCCTTGAGGGCGCCCACAAACTGGCAGCCGTCAGCCCCGTTCCAGCAATGAGCCTGTATGGTAAAGTGAACGGAAAATTGAAGGCCCCCTTGAGAACTCAGAAGTGTGTTCGGCGAACACCAGTGCCCCTTGAGATGGGGTCTGTCAGAGTGGAACGCGATGCCCGCATCTACCGTCTTGCCAGACTGGACCGCAAACTGGACACAGATCACGAGCGCTGTACAGTCGCACGTGACCGGCGTCAGATGTGGCACCCCGGCGGCCACCTGGCTCTGTACTAGGACACAAATGGACGTCAGCTTGAGACATTGAAGGCGTTTGCCATAGAAATCTCGGCTTTGATGCTGGTGTACACACAATACCACGATGTCTTGAGCATGAATGACCCTGTCAGAAGGTTTGCATCCTAACAACGTTCAGAATTAAGCACTATGCATACTGTTTTGCGGAACACCGGAAAACATTTGTGGTGGTGGGGGGGGAGGGGGAGTGTACACTTACAGATATCGTGGCCAGCAAACAATATTGCGCAAGTACAGGAGTGAAAAGCTGAAAAGTAGGAATGTGACAATATACGAACGCTTTCGAATGTTAGTCAAATAACGCATTCGAAGCATTCGACTTAACAACCATATATTCTAAAAGTTTCGAATATGCTATCTATCTCTTCTGATATGCGGTCGCACATATGACTTGACTGTTAAAAACTTGGGGAATCGAAATAGCGCCTCGCCGCCGCAACAGCCCGATTGATTTCATCGATACGAGGGGTTGAACGTCCCTAATTCACCATATGATTACGAGAGACGCCGTAGTTGAGGACTCCGGAAGTTTCGACATCCTGGGGTTCTTTAAAGTACCCCCAAATCAGAGCACGCGGGCCTCCAGCATCTTCACCTCCATCGAAAATGCAGCCACCGCAGCCGGGATTCGATCTCGCTACCTGCGGGTCAGCAGCCGAGTATCTTAGCCACACTGCAAAAAATATTTTCCCTTGATTACGTAAAAAGGCGTAGGTAACATGCTGCCAACCACTTCCGTAAAAAGAAAATAGCACACCAGAGATCGCGTAGATCACCTAGAACCTACAGGGCTTTAAACTTTCACTGAGGTCTTCGCAATGAAGAAATAAAGTAACGGCTGCTACGGAACAACACCTCCTCCGTAGGGCCATTTCTCACCCTTATTCATATTACTATTGCAACATGTCCGTAAAAAACATACATGTTTTTATTAGATTAAACATGAGGCATACGTAATCAGCAGATATTTCTTCTGCAAGTACAAGGTCAATCAAAATTTCTCAGGCCACCATTCCAATGATTCCTGTGAAAGCATCACCTGGGAACCGTTGACTGCACCCACACATGCTCAAAAATTTACGAAGTAAAATTAAATGTTTAAAAACCAACAAGGACAAGTTTCCTAATCACTGAAATCGTATTTATTTTCCCATTATCATAAAAATAAATACAGCACAGACAAGCTACAAGTTGTGTGAACAAAAATTGTCAAAAAAATTTTTACTTCAGCAGCTTTGTATCTGGAATTTAAAATATGAAGAAGGAATATTATAACTTCCAGATACCCAAAGCATTTATGTTGTGTTCTTATTGTAACAGTATTGTGCAGACTTCTTTTCTGAAAAAAAGGAAAAACCTTTTGCCAGCACAACCAGACCAGGCGAGTACAAAGCAAAAAACGTTGCGAGCACACTTAATTTATCCATTTCAAGACTCCTAACAGGCCTCGTTAGAGGCACTGGCTTGCAGCACAAAAATAAATGATCACACATAATAACATATATTACATTTATATCGAATTACATGGCTGAAAGGACAAACAACTTCATGAACACACCAAAATATTGGCTAACAATATTAGCTGAGGCGAAACAAGCAACTTTGCATCTGGATTTATTTGAAATAAGAAGAAGGAATATCCTAACTTCCACATACCCAAAGCACCTGTGTTGTGTTCCTACTGTAACAGTATTGTGCAGACTTCTTTTGTGAAAAAGAGGAAAAACCTTTTGTCAGCACAACCAGACCAGGCGAGTACAAAGCAAAAAACGTTGTGAGCACAATTATATATTCATTTCAAGACTCCTAACAGACGTTGCTAGAGGCACTGGCTTGCAGCACAAAAATAAATGATCACACATAATAACAAATATTACATTCATATCGAATGACATTGCTGAAAGCACAAACAACTTCATGAACACACCAAAATATTGGCTAACAATATTAGTTCAGGTGAAAGGAGCAACTTTGCATCTGGATTTATTTAAAATATGAAGAAGGAATATCATAACTTCCAGATACCCAAAGAGCCTGGGTAGTGTTCCTACTGTAACAGTATTGTGCAGACTTCTTTTCTGAAAAAGAGAAAAACCTTTTGTCAGCACAACCAGACCAGGCGAGTACAAAGCAAAAAACGTTGTGAGCACAATTAATTTATCCATTTCAAGACTCCTAACAGACCTTGCTAGAGGCACTGGCTTGCAGCACAAAAATAAATGATCACACATCGTAAATTATGTTACGTTCATATCAATTGACATGGCTGAAAACACAAACAACTCCATGAACACACCAAAATATTGGCTAACATTATTAGTTGAGGCGAAAAGAGCAACCTTGTATCTGGAATTTAAAATATGAAGAAGGAATATCATAACTTTCAGATACCCAAAACACCTGTGTTGTGTTCCTATTGTAATAGTATTGTGCAGACTTCTTTTCTGAAATAGAGGAAAAACATTTTGTCAGCACAACCACACCAGGTGAGTACAGAGCAAAATACGTTGCGAGCACAATTATTTATCCATTTCAAGACTCCTAACAGGCCTTGTTGGAGGCACTGGCTTGCAGCACAAAAACAAATGATCACACATACTAAAATATGTTACATTCATATCGAATGACATGGCTGAAAGCACAAACAACTTCATGAACACACCAAAATATTGGCTCATAATATTAGTTGAGACAAAAGAAGCAACTTTGCATCTGCATTTATTTGAAATATGAAGAAGGAATGTCATAACTTTCAGATACCCAAAACACCTGTGTTGTGTTCCTATTGTAATAGTATTGTGCAGACTTCTTTTCTAAAAAAGAGGAAAAACATTTTGTCAGCACAACCGGACCAGGCGAGTACAACGCGAAATACGTTGCGAGCACAATTAATTTATCCATTTCAAGACTCCTAACAAGCCTTGTTAGAGGCACTGGCTTGCAGCACAGAAAAAATGATCACACATAATAACAAATATTACATTCATATCGAATGACTTGGCTGAAAGCACAAACAACTTCATGAACACACCAAAATATTGGCTAACAATATTAGTTGAGGAAAGAAGCAACTTTGCATCTGGATTTATTTAAAATATGAAGAAGGAATATCATAACTTCCAAATACCCAAAGCACCTGTGTTGTGTTCCTAGTGTAACAGTATTGTGCAGACTTCTTTTCTGGAAAAGAGAAAAAACATTTTGTCAGCACAACTAGACCAGGCGAGTACAGAGCAAAAAACGTTGCGAGCACAATTAATTTATCCATTTCAAGACTCCTAACAGGCCTTGTTAGAGGCACTGGCTTGCAGCACAAAAACAAAATGATCACACATAACAAATATTACACTCATATCCAATGACATGGCTGAAAGCACAAACAACTTCATGAACACACCAAAATATTGGCTCACAATATTAGTTGAGGCAAAAGAAGCAACTTTGCATCTGCATTTATTTAAAATATGAAGAAGGAATATCATAACCTTCAGATACCCAAAGCACCTGTGTTGTGTTCCTATTGTAATAGTATTGTGCAGACTTCTTTTCTAAAAAAGAGGAAAAACATTTTGTCAGCACAACCGGACCAGGCGAGTACAACGCGAAATACGTTGCGAGCACAATTAATTTATCCATTTCAAGACTCCTAACAAGCCTTGTTAGAGGCACTGGCTTGCAGCACAGAAAAAATGATCACACATAATAACAAATATTACATTCATATCGAATGACTTGGCTGAAAGCACAAACAACTTCATGAACACACCAAAATATTGGCTCATAATATTAGTTGAGACAAAAGAAGCAACTTTGCATCTGCATTTATTTGAAATATGAAGAAGGAATGTCATAACTTTCAGATACCCAAAACACCTGTGTTGTGTTCCTATTGTAATAGTATTGTGCAGACTTCTTTTCTGAAAAAGAGGAAAAACATTTTGTCAGCACAACCAGACCAGGTGAGTACAGAGCAAAATACGTTGCGAGGACAATTATTTATTCATTTCAAGACTCCTAACAGGCCTTGTTAGAAGCACTGGCTTGCAGCACAAAAATAAATGATCACACATAATAAAATATGTTACATTCATATCCAATGACATGGCTGAAAGCACAAACAACTTTATGAACACACCAAAATATTGGCTCACAATATTAGTTGAGGCAAAAGAAGCAACTTTGCATCTGCATTTATTTAAAATATGAAGAAGGAATATCATAACCTTCAGATACCCAAAGCACCTGTGTTGTGTTCCTACTGTAATAGTATTGTGCAGATTTCTTTTCTGAAAAAGAGGAAAAACATTTTGTCAGCACAACCGGACCAGGCGAGTACAACGCGAAATACGTTGCGAGCACAATAATTTATCTATTTCAAGACTCCTAACAGGCCTTGTTAGAGGCACTGGCTTGCAGCACAAAAATAAATGATCAAACATAATAACAAATATTACATTTATATCGAATGACATGGCTGAAAGCACAACTTCATGAACACACCAAAATATTGGCTAACATTATTAGTTGAGGCAAAAGAAGCAACTTTGCATCTGGCTTTATTTAAAATATGAAGAAGGAATATCATAACTTCCAGATACCCAAAGCACCTGTGTTGTGATCCTACTGTAACAGTATTGTGCAGCCTTCTTTTCTGAAAAAGAGGAAAAACATTTTGTCAGCACAACCAGACCAGGCGAGTACGAAGCAAAATACGTTGCGAGCACAAATAATTTATCCATTTCAAGACTCCTAACAGGCCTTGTTAAAGGCACTGGCTTGCAGCACAAAAAAAATGATCACACATAATAACAAATATTACACTCATATCGAATGACAAGGCTGAAAGCACAAACAACTTCATGAACACACCAAAATATTGGCTAAGAATAATAGTTGAGGCAAAAGGAGCAACTTTGCATCTGGATTTATTTAATATATGAAGAAGGAATATCATAACTTCCAGATAGCAAAAGCACCTGGGTTGTGTTCCTACTGTAACAGTATTGTACAGACTTCTTTTCTGAAAAAGAGGAAAAACATTTTGTCAGCACAACCAGAACAGGCAAGTACAGAGCAAAATACGTTGGGAGCACAATTAATTTATCCATTTCAAGACTCCTAACAGGCCTTGTTAGAGGCACTGGCTTGCCGCACAAAAAAATGATCACACATAATAACAAATATTACACTCATATCGAATGACAAGGCTGAAAGCACAAACAACTTCATGAACACACCAAAATATTGGCTAAGAATAATAGTTGAGGCAAAAGGAGCAACTTTGCATCTGGATTTATTTAATATATGAAGAAGGAATATCATAACTTCCAGATACCAAAAGCACCTGGGTTGTGTTCCTATTGTAACAGTATTGTACAGACTTCTTTTCTGAAAAAGAGGAAAAACATTTTGTCAGCACAACCAGACCAGGCAAGTACAGAGCGAAATACGTTGCAATCACAATTAATTTATCCATTTCAAGACTCCTAACAGGCCTTGTTAGAGGCACTGGCTTGCCGCACAAAAAAATGATCACACATAATAACAAATATTACACTCATATTGAATGACATGGCTGAAAGCACAAACAACTTCATGAACACACCAAAATATTGGCTAAGAATATTAGTTGAGGCAAAAGAAGCAACTTTGCATCTGGATTTATTTAAAATATAACGAAGGAATATCATAACTTCCAGATACCCAAAGCACCTGTGTTGTGTTCCTACTGTAACAGTATTGTGCAGACTTCTTTTCTGGAAAAGAGGAAAAACCTTTTGTCAGCACAACCAGACCAGGCAAGTACAGAGCAAAATACGTTGCGAGCACAATTAATTTATCCATTTCAAGACTCCTAACAGGCCTTGTCAGAGGCACTGGCTTGCAGCACAAAAATAAATGATCACACGTAACAACAAATATTACATTCATATCGAATGACATGGCTGAAAGCACAAACAACTTCATGAACACACCAAAATACTGGCTAACAATATTAGTTGAGGCGAAACAGGCATATTTGCATCTGGATTTATTTAAAATATGAAGAAGGAATATCATAACTTCCAGATAACCAAAGCACCTGTGTTGTGTTCCTACTGTAACAGTATTGTGCAGACTTCTTTTCTGAAAAAGAGGAAAAACATTTTGTCAGCACAACCAGACCAGGCAAGTACAAAGCAAAATACGTTGCGAGCACAAATAATTTATCCATTTCAAGACTCCTAACAGGCATTGTTAGAGGCACTGGCTTGCAGCACAAAAATAAATGATCACACATAACAACAAATATTACACTCATATCGAATGACATGGCTGAAAGCACAAACAACTCCATGAACACACCAAAATATTGGCTAACAATATTAGTTGAGGCGAAAAGAGCAACCTTGTATCTGGAATTTAAGATATGAAGAAGGAATATCATAACTTTCAGATACACAAAACACCTGTGTTGTGTTCCTATTGTAATAGTATTGTGCAGACTTCTTTTCTGAAAAAGAGGAAAAACATTTCGTCAGCACAACCAGACCAGGTGAGTACAGAGCAAAATACGTTGCGAGCACAATTAATTTATCCATTTCAAGACTCCTAAATAGGCCTTGTTAGAGGCACTGGCTTGCAGCAAAAAATAAATGATCACACATAATAACAAATATTACATTCATATCGAATGACATGGCTGAAAGCACAAACAACTTCATGAACACACCAAAATACTGGCTAACATTATTAGTTGAGGCGAAAGGAGCAACTTTGCATCTGGATTTATTTAAAATATGAAGAAGGAATATCATAACTTCCAGATACCCAAAGCACCTGTGTTGTGTTCCTAGTGTAACAGTATTGTGCAGACTTCTTTTCTGAAAAAGAGGAAAAACATTTTGTCAGCACAACCAGACCAGGCAAGTATAGAGCGAAATACGTTGCAAGCACAATTAATTTATCCATTTCAAGACTCCTAACAGGCCTTGTTAGAGGCACTGGCTTGCAGCACAAAAAAAAATGATCACACATAATAACAAATATTACACTCATATCAAATGACAAGGCTGAAAGCACAAACAACTTCATGAACACACCAAAATATTGGCTAACAATATTAGTTGAGGCAAAAGAAGCATATTTGCATCTGGATTTATTAAAAATATGAAGAAGGAATATCATAACTTCCAGATAACCAAAGCACCTGTGTTGTGTTCCTACTGTAACAGTATTGTGCAGACTTTTTTTCTGAAAAAGAGGAAAAACCTTTTGTCAGCACAACCAGACAAGGCAAGTACAGAGCAAAATACGTTGCGAGCACAATTAATTTATCCATTTCAAGACTCCTAACAGGCCTTGTTAGAGGCACTGGCTTGCAGCAAAAAAATAAATGATCACACATAACAACAAATATTACATTCATATCGAATGACATGGCTGAAAGCACAAACAACTTCATGAACACAACAAAATATTGGCTAACAATATTAGGTGAGGCAAAAGAAGCGAATTTGCATCTGGATTTATTTAAAATATGAAGAAGGAATATCATAACTTCCAGATACCCAAAGCACCTGTGTTGTGTTCCTACTGTAACAGTATTGTGCAGACTTCTTTTCTGAAAAAGAGGAAAAACATTTTGTCAGCACAACCAGACCAGGCGAGTACAAAGCAAAATGCGTTGCGAGCACAAATAATTTATCCATTTCAAGACTCCTAACAGGCCTTGTTAGAGGCACTGGCTTGCAGCACAAAAATAAATGATCACACATAATAAAATAAGTTACATTCATATCGAATGACATGGCTGAAAGCACAAACAACGTCATGAACACACCTAATTATTGGCTAACAATATTAGTTGAAGCAAAAGAAGCAACTTTGCATCAGGATTTATTTAAAATATGAAGTAGAAATATCATAACTTTCAGATACCCAAAACACCTGTGTTGTGTTCCTATTGTAACAGTATTGTGCAGACTTCTTTTCTGAAAAAGAGGAAAAACATTTTGTCAGCACAACAAGACCAGGCAAGTACAGAGCAAAATACGTTGGGAGCACAATTAATTTATCCATTTCAAGACTCCTAACAGGCCTTGTTAGAGGCACTGGCTTGCCGCACAAAAAAATGATCACACATAATAACAAATATTACACTCATATCGAATGACATGGCTGAAAGCACAAACAACTTCATGAACACACCAAAATATTGGCTAAGAATATTAGTTGAGGCAAAAAAAGCAACTGTGCATCTGAATTTATTTAAAATATGAAGATGGAATATGATAACTTCCAGATACCCAAAACACCTGTGTTGTGTTCCTACTGTAACAGTATTGTGCAGACTTCTTTTCTGAAAAAGAGGAAAAACCTTTTGTCAGCAAAAACAGACCAGGCAAGTACAGAGCAAAATACGTTGCGAGCACAATTATTTTTATCCATTTCAAGACTCCTAACAGGCCTTGTGAGAGGCACTGGCTTGCAGCACAAAAATAAATGATCACACATAACAACAAATATTACATTCATATCGAATGACATGGCTGAAAGCACAAACAACTTCATAAACACACCAAAATATTGGCTAACAATATTAGTTGAGGCGAAAGAAGCATATTTGCATCTGCATTTATTTAATATATGAAGAAGGAATATCATAACTTCCAGATACCCAAAGCACCTGTGTTGTGTTCCTACTGTAACAGTATTGTGCAGACTTTTTTTCTGAAAAAGAGGAAAAACCTTTTGTCAGCACAACCAGACCAGGCAAGTACAGAGCAAAATACGTTGCGAGCACAATTAATTTATCCATTTCAAGACTCCTAACAGGCCTTGTTAGAGGCACTGGCTTGCAGCAAAAAATAAATGAACACACATAATAACAAATATTACATTCATATCGAATGACATGGCTGAAAGCACAAACAACTTCATGAACACACCAAAATACTGGCTAACATTATTAGTTGAGGCGAAAGGAGCAACTTTGCATCTGGATTTATTTAAAATATTAAGAAGGAATATCATAACTTCCAGATACCCAAAGCACCTGTGTTGTGTTCCTAGTGTAACAGTATTGTGCAGACTTCTTTTCTGAAAAAGAGGAAAAACATTTTGTCAGCACAACCAGACCAGGCAAGTACAGAGCGAAATATGTTGCAAGCACAATTAATTTATCCATTTCAAGACTCCTAACAGGCCTTGTTAGAGGCACTGGCTTGCAGCACAAAAAAAATGATCACACATAATAACAAATATTACACTCATATCAAATGACAAGGCTGAAAGCACAAACAACTTCATGAACACACCAAAATATTGGCTAAGAATAATAGTTGAGGCAAAAGAAGCAACTTTGCATATGGATTTATTTAAAATAAAAAGAAGGAATATCATACCTTCCAGATACCGAAAGCACCTGTGTTGTGTTCCTACTGTAACAGTATTGTGCAGACTTCTTTTCTGAAAAAGAGGAAAAACCTTTTGTCAGCACAACCAGACCAGGCAAGTAAAGAGCAAAAAACGTTGCGAGCACACTTAATTTATCCATTTCAAGACTCCTAACAGGCCTCGTTAGAGGCACTGGCTTGCAGCACAAAAATAAATGATCACACATAATAACATATATTACATTTATATCGAATGACATGGCTGAAAGCACAAACAACTTCATGAACACACCAAAATATTGGCTAACAATATTAGCTGAGGCGAAACAAGCAACTTTGCATCTGGATTTATTTGAAATAAGAAGAAGGAATATCCTAACATCCACACACCCAAAGCACCTGTGTTGTGTTCCTACTGTAACAGTATTGTGCAGACTTCTTTTGTGAAAAAGAGGAAAAACCTTTTGTCAGCACAACCAGACCAGGCGAGTACAAAGCAAAATACGTTGCGAGCACAATTAATTTATCCACTTCAAGACTCCTAACAGGCCTTGTTAGAGGCACTGGCTTGCAGCACAAAAATAAATGATCACACATAACAACAAATATTACATTCATATCGAATGACATGGCTGAAAGCACAAACAACTTCATGAACACTCCAAAATATTGGCTAACAATATTAGTTGAGGCGAAAGAAGCATATTTGCATCTGGATTTATTTAAAATATAACGAAGGTATATCATAACTTCCAGATACCCAAAGCACCTGTGTTGTGTTCCTACTGTAACAGTATTGTGCAGACTTCTTTTCTGGAAAAGAGGAAAAACCTTTTGTCAGCACAACCAGACCAGGCAAGTACAGAGCAAAATACGTTGCGAGCACAATTAATTTATCCATTTCAAGACTCCTAACAGGCCTTGTCAGAGGCACTGGCTTGCAGCACAAAAATAAATGATCACACGTAACAACAAATATTACATTCATATCGAATGACATGGCTGAAAGCACAAACAACTTCATGAACACACCAAAATACAGGCTAACAATATTAGTTGAGGCGAAACAGGCATATTTGCATCTGGATTTATTTAAAATATGAAGAAGGAATATCATAACTTCCAGATAACCAAAGCACCTGTGTTGTGTTCCTACTGTAACAGTATTGTGCAGACTTCTTTTCTGAAAAAGAGGAAAAACATTTTGTCAGCACAACCAGAACAGGCAAGTACAAAGCAAAATACGTTGCGAGCACAAATAATTTATCCATTTCAAGACTCCTAACAGGCATTGTTAGAGGCACTGGCTTGCAGCACAAAAATAAATGATCACACATAACAAATATTACACTCATATCGAATGACATGGCTGAAAACACAAACAACTCCATGAACACACCAAAATATTGGCTAACAATATTAGTTGAGGCGAAAAGAGCAACCTTGTATCTGGAATTTAAAATATGAAGAAGGAATATCATAACTTTCAGATACACAAAACACCTGTGTTGTGTTCCTATTGTAATAGTATTGTGCAGACTTCTTTTCTGAAAAAGAGGAAAAACATTTCGTCAGCACAACCAGACCAGGTGAGTACAGAGCAAAATACGTTGCGAGCACAATTAATTTATCCATTTCAAGACTCCTAAATAGGCCTTGTTAGAGGCACTGGCTTGCAGCAAAAAATAAATGATCACACATAATAACAAATATTACATTCATATCGAATGACATGGCTGAAAGCACAAACAACTTCATGAACACACCAAAATACTGGCTAACATTATTAGTTGAGGCGAAAGGAGCAACTTTGCATCTGGATTTATTTAAAATATGAAGAAGGAATATCATAACTTCCAGATACCCAAAGCACCTGTGTTGTGTTCCTAGTGTAACAGTATTGTGCAGACTTCTTTTCTGAAAAAGAGGAAAAACATTTTGTCAGCACAACCAGACCAGGCAAGTATAGAGCGAAATACGTTGCAAGCACAATTAATTTATCCATTTCAAGACTCCTAACAGGCCTTGTTAGAGGCACTGGCTTGCAGCACAAAAAAAATGATCACACATAATAACAAATATTACACTCATATCAAATGACAAGGCTGAAAGCACAAACAACTTCATGAACACACCAAAATATTGGCTAACAATATTAGTTGAGGCGAAAGAAGCATATTTGCATCTGGATTTATTAAAAATATGAAGAAGGAATATCATAACTTCCAGATAACCAAAGCACCTGTGTTGTGTTCCTACTGTAACAGTATTGTGCAGACTTTTTTTCTGAAAAAGAGGAAAAACCTTTTGTCAGCACAACCAGACAAGGCAAGTACAGAGCAAACTACGTTGCGAGCACAATTAATTTATCCATTTCAAGACTCCTAACAGGCCTTGTTAGAGGCACTGGCTTGCAGCAAAAAAATAAATGATCACACATAACAACAAATATTACATTCATATCGAATGACATGGCTGAAAGCACAAACAACTTCATGAACACAACAAAATATTGGCTAACAATATTAGGTGAGGCAAAAGAAGCGAATTTGCATCTGGATTTATTTAAAATATGAAGAAGGAATATCATAACTTCCAGATACCCAAAGCACCTGTGTTGTGTTCCTACTGTAACAGTATTGTGCAGACTTCTTTTCTGAAAAAGAGGAAAAACATTTTGTCAGCACAACCAGACCAGGCGAGTACAAAGCAAAATACGTTGCGAGCACAAATAATTTATCCATTTCAAGACTCCTAACAGGCCTTGTTAGAGGCACTGGCTTGCAGCACAAAAATAAATGATCACACATAATAAAATAAGTTACATTCATATCGAATGACATGGCTGAAAGCACAAACAACGTCATGAACACACCCAATTATTGGCTAACAATATTAGTTGAAGCAAAAGAAGCAACTTTGCATCAGGATTTATTTAAAATATGAAGTAGAAATATCATAACTTTCAGATACCCAAAACACCTGTGTTGTGTTCCTATTGTAACAGTATTGTGCAGACTTCTTTTCTGAAAAAGAGGAAAAACATTTTGTCAGCACAACAAGACCAGGCAAGTACAGAGCAAAATACGTTGGGTGCACAATTAATTTATCCATTTCAAGACTCCTCACAGGCCTTGTTAGAGGCACTGGCTTGCCGCACAAAAAAATGATCACACATAATAACAAATATTACACTCATATCGAATGACATGGCTGAAAGCACAAACAACTTCATGAACACACCAAAATATTGGCTAAGAATATTAGTTGAGGCAAAAAAAGCAACTGTGCATCTGAATTTATTTAAAATATGAAGATGGAATATGATAACTTCCAGATACCCAAAACACCTGTGTTGTGTTCCTACTGTAACAGTATTGTGCAGACTTCTTTTCTGAAAAAGAGGAAAAACCTTTTGTCAGCAAAAACAGACCAGGCAAGTACAGAGCAAAATACGTTGCGAGCACAATTATTTTTATCCATTTCAAGACTCCTAACAGGCCTTGTGAGAGGCACTGGCTTGTAGCACAAAAATAAATGATCACACATAACAACAAATATTACATTCATATCGAATGACATGGCTGAAAGCACAAACAACTTCATAAACACACCAAAATATTGGCTAACAATATTAGTTGAGGCGAAAGAAGCATATTTGCATCTGCATTTATTTAATATATGAAGAAGGAATATCATAACTTCCAGATACCCAAAGCACCTGTGTTGTGTTCCTACTGTAACAGTATTGTGCAGACTTTTTTTCTGAAAAAGAGGAAAAACCTTTTGTCAGCACAACCAGACCAGGCAAGTACAGAGCAAAATTTGTTGCGAGCACAATTAATTTATCCATTTCAAGACTCCTAACAGGCCTTGTTAGAGGCACTGGCTTGCAGCAAAAAATAAATGAACACACATAATAACAAATATTACATTCATATCGAATGACATGGCTGAAAGCACAAACAACTTCATGAACACACCAAAATACTGGCTAACATTATTAGTTGAGGCGAAAGGAGCAACTTTGCATCTGGATTTATTTAAAATATGAAGAAGGAATATCATAACTTCCAGATACCCAAAGCACCTGTGTTGTGTTCCTAGTGTAACAGTATTGTGCAGACTTCTTTTCTGAAAAAGAGGAAAAACATTTTGTCAGCACAACCAGACCAGGCAAGTACAGAGCGAAATATGTTGCAAGCACAATTAATTTATCCATTTCAAGACTCCTAACAGGCCTTGTTAGAGGCACTGGCTTGCAGCACAAAAAAAATGATCACACATAATAACAAATATTACACTCATATCAAATGACAAGGCTGAAAGCACAAACAACTTCATGAACACACCAAAATATTGGCTAAGAATAATAGTTGAGGCAAAAGAAGCAACTTTGCATATGGATTTATTTAAAATAAAAAGAAGGAATATCATACCTTCCAGATCAGATACCGAAAGCACCTGTGTTGTGTTCCTACTGTAACAGTATTGTGCAGACTTCTTTTCTGAAAAAGAGGAAAAACCTTTTGTCAGCACAACCAGACCAGGCAACTAAAGAGCAAAAAACGTTGCGAGCACACTTAATTTATCCATTTCAAGACTCCTAACAGGCCTCGTTAGAGGCACTGGCTTGCAGCACAAAAATAAATGATCACACATAATAACATATATTACATTTATATCGAATGACATGGCTGAAAGCACAAACAACTTCATGAACACACCAAAATATTGGCTAACAATATTAGCTGAGGCGAAACAAGCAACTTTGCATCTGGATTTATTTGAAATAAGAAGAAGGAATATCCTAACATCCACACACCCAAAGCACCTGTGTTGTGTTCCTACTGTAACAGTATTGTGCAGACTTCTTTTGTGAAAAAGAGGAAAAACCTTTTGTCAGCACAACCAGACCAGGCGAGTACAAAGCAAAATACGTTGCGAGCACAATTAATTTATCCATTTCAAGACTCCTAACAGGCCTTGTTAGAGGCACTGGCTTGCAGCAGAAAAATAAATGATCACACATAACAACAAATATTACATTCATATCGAATGACATGGCTGAAAGCACAAACAACTTCATGAACACACCAAAATACTGGCTAACATTATTAGTTGAGGCGAAAGGAGCAACTTTGCATCTGGATTTATTTAAAATATGAAGAAGGAATATCATAACTTCCAGATACCCAAAGCACCTGTGTTGTGTTCCTAGTGTAACAGTATTGTGCAGACTTCTTTTCTGAAAAAGAGGAAAAACATTTTGTCAGCACAACCAGACCAGGCAAGTATAGAGCGAAATACGTTGCAAGCACAATTAATTTATCCATTTCAAGACTCCTAACAGGCCTTGTTAGAGGCACTGGCTTGCAGCACAAAAAAAATGATCACACATAATAACAAATATTACACTCATATCAAATGACAAGGCTGAAAGCACAAACAACTTCATGAACACACCAAAATATTGGCTAACAATATTAGTTGAGGCGAAAGAAGCATATTTGCATCTGGATTTATTAAAAATATGAAGAAGGAATATCATAACTTCCAGATAACCAAAGCACCTGTGTTGTGTTCCTACTGTAACAGTATTGTGCAGACTTTTTTTCTGAAAAAGAGGAAAAACCTTTTGTCAGCACAACCAGACAAGGCAAGTACAGAGCAAACTACGTTGCGAGCACAATTATTTATCCATTTCAAGACTCCTAACAGGCCTTGTTAGAGGCACTGGCTTGCAGCAAAAAAATAAATGATCACACATAACAACAAATATTACATTCATATCGAATGACATGGCTGAAAGCACAAACAACTTCATGAACACAACAAAATATTGGCTAACAATATTAGGTGAGGCAAAAGAAGCGAATTTGCATCTGGATTTATTTAAAATATGAAGAAGGAATATCATAACTTCCAGATACCCAAAGCACCTGTGTTGTGTTCCTACTGTAACAGTATTGTGCAGACTTCTTTTCTGAAAAAGAGGAAAAACATTTTGTCAGCACAACCAGACCAGGCGAGTACAAAGCAAAATACGTTGCGAGCACAAATAATTTATCCATTTCAAGACTCCTAACAGGCCTTGTTAGAGGCACTGGCTTGCAGCACAAAAATAAATGATCACACATAATAAAATAAGTTACATTCATATCGAATGACATGGCTGAAAGCACAAACAACGTCATGAACACACCCAATTATTGGCTAACAATATTAGTTGAAGCAAAAGAAGCAACTTTGCATCAGGATTTATTTAAAATATGAAGTAGAAATATCATAACTTTCAGATACCCAAAACACCTGTGTTGTGTTCCTATTGTAACAGTATTGTGCAGACTTCTTTTCTGAAAAAGAGGAAAAACATTTTGTCAGCACAACAAGACCAGGCAAGTACAGAGCAAAATACGTTGGGAGCACAATTATTTTATCCATTTCAAGACTCCTAACCAGCCTTGTTAGAGGCACTGGCTTGCCGCACAAAAAAATGATCACACATAATAACAAATATTACACTCATATCGAATGACATGGCTGAAAGCACAAACAACTTTATGAACACACCAAAATATTGGCTAAGAATATTAGTTGAGGCAAAAAAAGCAACTGTGCATCTGAATTTATTTAAAATATGAAGATGGAATATGATAACTTCCAGATACCCAAAACACCTGTGTTGTGTTCCTACTGTAACAGTATTGTGCAGACTTCTTTTCTGAAAAAGAGGAAAAACCTTTTGTCAGCAAAAACAGACCAGGCAAGTACAGAGCAAAATACGTTGCGAGCACAATTATTTTTATCCATTTCAAGACTCCTAACAGGCCTTGTGAGAGGCACTGGCTTGCAGCACAAAAATAAATGATCACACATAACAACAAATATTACATTCATATCGAATGACATGGCTGAAAGCACAAACAACTTCATAAACACACCAAAATATTGGCTAACAATATTAGTTGAGGCGAAAGAAGCATATTTGCATCTGCATTTATTTAAAATATGAAGAAGGAATATCATAACTTCCAGATACCCAAAGCACCTGTGTTGTGTTCCTACTGTAACAGTATTGTGCAGACTTTTTTTCTGAAAAAGAGGAAAAACCTTTTGTCAGCACAACCAGATCAGGCAAGTACAGAGCAAAATACGTTGCGAGCACAATTAATTTATCCATTTCAAGACTCCTAACAGGCCTTGTTAGAGGCACTGGCTTGCAGCAAAAAATAAATGATCACACATAATAACAAATATTACATTCATATCGAATGACATGGCTGAAAGCACAAACAACTTCATGAACACACCAAAATACTGGCTAACATTATTAGTTGAGGCGAAAGGAGCAACTTTGCATCTGGATTTATTTAAAATATGAAGGAGGAATATCATAACTTCCAGATACCCAAAGCACCTGTGTTGTGTTCCTAGTGTAACAGTATTGTGCAGACTTCTTTTCTGAAAAAGAGGAAAAACATTTTGTCAGCACAACCAGACCAGGCAAGTACAGAGCGAAATATGTTGCAAGCACAATTAATTTATCCATTTCAAGACTCCTAACAGGCCTTGTTAGAGGCACTGGCTTGCAGCACAAAAAAAATGATCACACATAATAACAAATATTACACTCATATCAAATGACAAGGCTGAAAGCACAAACAACTTCATGAACACACCAAAATATTGGCTAAGAATAATAGTTGAGGCAAAAGAAGCAACTTTGCATATGGATTTATTTAAAATAAAAAGAAGGAATATCATACCTTCCAGATACCGAAAGCACCTGTGTTGTGTTCCTACTGTAACAGTATTGTGCAGACTTCTTTTCTGAAAAAGAGGAAAAACCTTTTGTCAGCACAACCAGACCAGGCAAGTAAAGAGCAAAAAACGTTGCGAGCACACTTAATTTATCCATTTCAAGACTCCTAACAGGCCTCGTTAGAGGCACTGGCTTGCAGCACAAAAATAAATGATCACACATAATAACATATATTACATTTATATCGAATGACATGGCTGAAAGCACAAACAACTTCATGAACACACAAAAATATTGGCTAACAATATAAGCTGAGGTGAAACAAGCAACTTTGCATCTGGATTTACTTGAAATAAGAAGAAGGAATATCCTAACTTCCACATACCCAAAGCACCTGTGTTGTGTTCCTACTGTAACAGTATTGTGCAGACTTCTTTTGTGAAAAAGAGGAAAAACCTTTTGTCAGCACAACCAGACCAGGCGAGTACAAAGCAAAATACGTTGCGAGCACAATTAATTTATCCATTTCAAGACTCCTAACAGGCCTTGTTAGAGGCACTGGCTTGCAGCACAAAAATAAATGATCACACATAACAACAAATATTACATTCATATCGAATGACATGGCTGAAAGCACAAACAACTTCATGAACACTCCAAAATATTGGCTAACAATATTAGTTGAGGTGAAAGAAGCATATTTGCATCTGGATTTATTTAATATATGAAGAAGGAATATCATAACTTCCAGATACCCAAAGCACCTGTGTTGTGTTCCTACTGTAACAGTATTGTGCAGACTTCTTTTCTGAAAAAGAGGAAAAACATTTTGTCAGCACAACAAGACAAGGCAAGTACAGAGCAAAATACGTTGCGAGCACAATTAATTTAACCATTTCAAGACTCCTAACAGGCCTTGTTAGAGGCACTGGCTTGCAGCAAAAAAATAAATGATCACACATAACAACAAATATTACATTCATATCGAGTGACATGGCTGAAAGCACAAACAACTTCATGAACACAACAAAATATTGGCTAACAATATTAGGTGAGGCAAAAGAAGCGAATTTGCATCTGGATTTATTTAAAATATGAAGAAGGAATATCATAACTTCCAGATACCCAAAGCACCTGTGTTGTGTTCCTACTGTAACAGTATTGTGCAGACTTCTTTTCTGAAAAAGAGGAAAAACATTTTGTCAGCACAACCAGACCAGGCGAGTACAAAGCAAAATACGTTGCGAGCACAAATAATTTATCCATTTCAAGACTCCTAACAGGCCTTGTTAGAGGCACTGGCTTGCAGCACAAAAATAAATGATCACACATAATAAAATAAGTTACATTCATATCGAATGACATGGCTGAAAGCACAAACAACATCATGAACACACCCAATTATTGGCTAACAATATTAGTTGAAGCAAAAGAAGCAACTTTGCATCTGGATTTATTTAAAATATCAAGTAGAAATATCATAACTTTCAGATACCCAAAACACCTGTGTTGTGTTCCTATTGTAACAGTATTGTGCAGACTTCTTTTCTGAAAAAGAGGAAAAACATTTTGTCAGCACAACAAGACCAGGCAAGTACAGAGCAAAATACGTTGGGAGCACAATTAATTTATCCATTTCAAGACTCCTAACAGGCCTTGTTAGAGGCACTGGCTTGCCGCACAAAAAAATGATCACACATAATAACAAATATTACACTCATATCGAATGACATGGCTGAAAGCACAAACAACTTCATGAACACACCAAAATATTGGCTAAGAATATTAGTTGAGGCAAAAAAAGCAACTGTGCATCTGAATTTATTTAAAATATGAAGATGGAATATGATAACTTCCAGATACCCAAAACACCTGTGTTGTGTTCCTACTGTAACAGTATTGTGCAGACTTCTTTTCTGAAAAAGAGGAAAAACCTTTTGTCAGCAAAAACAGACCAGGCAAGTACAGAGCAAAATACGTTGCGAGCACAATTATTTTTATCCATTTCAAGACTCCTAACAGGCCTTGTGAGAGGCACTGGCTTGCAGCACAAAAATAAATGATCACACATAACAACAAATATTACATTCATATCGAATGACATGGCTGAAAGCACAAACAACTTCATAAACACACCAAAATATTGGCTAACAATATTAGTTGAGGCGAAAGAAGCATATTTGCATCTGCATTTATTTAAAATATGAAGAAGGAATATCATAACTTCCAGATACCCAAAGCACCTGTGTTGTGTTCCTACTGTAACAGTATTGTGCAGACTTTTTTTCTGAAAAAGAGGAAAAACCTTTTGTCAGCACAACCAGACCAGGCAAGTACAGAGCAAAATACGTTGCGAGCACAATTAATTTATCCATTTCAAGACTCCTAACAGGCCTTGTTAGAGGCACTGGCTTGCAGCAAAAAATAAATGATCACACATACTAACAAATATTACATTCATATCGACTGACATGGCTGAAAGCACAAACAACTTCATGAACACACCAAAATACTGGCTAACATTATTAGTTGAGGCGAAAGGAGCAACTTTGCATCTGGATTTATTTAAAATATGAAGAAGGAATATCATAACTTCCAGATACCCAAAGCACCTGTGTTGTGTTCCTAGTGTAACAGTATTGTGCAGACTGCTTTTCTGAAAAAGAGGAAAAACATTTTGTCAGCACAACCAGACCAGGCAAGTACAGAGCGAAATACGTTGCAAGCACAATTAATTTATCCATTTCAAGACTCCTAACAGGCCTTGTTAGAGGCACTGGCTTGCAGCACGAAAAAAATGATCACACATAATAACAAATATTACACTCATATCAAATGACAAGGCTGAAAGCACAAACAACTTCATGAACACACCAAAATATTGGCTAAGAATAATAGTTGAGGCAAAAGAAGCAACTTTGCATATGGATTTATTTAAAATAAAAAGAAGGAATATCATACCTTCCAGATACCGAAAGCACCTGTGTTGTGTTCCTACTGTAACAGTATTGTGCAGACTTCTTTTCTGAAAAAGAGGAAAAACCTTTTGTCAGCACAACCAGACCAGGCAAGTAAAGAGCAAAAAACGTTGCGAGCACACTTAATTTATCCATTTCAAGACTCCTAACAGGCCTCGTTAGAGGCACTGGCTTGCAGCACAAAAATAAATGATCACACATAATAACATATATTACATTTATATCGAATGACATGGCTGAAAGCACAAACAACTTCATGAACACACCAAAATATTGGCTAACAATATTAGCTGAGGCAAAACAAGCAACTTTGCATCTGGATTTATTTGAAATAAGAAGAAGGAATATCCTAACTTCCACATACCCAAAGCACCTGTGTTGTGTTCCTACTGTAACAGTATTGTGCAGACTTCTTTTGTGAAAAAGAGGAAAAATCTTTTGTCAGCACAACCAGACCAGGCGAGTACAAAGCAAAATACGTTGCGAGCACAATTAATTTATCCATTTCAAGACTCCTAACAGGCCTTCTTAGAGGCACTGGCTTGCAGCACAAAAATAAATGATCACACATAACAACAAATATTACATTCATATCGAATGACATGGCTGAAAGCACAAACAACTTCATGAACACTCCAAAATATTGGCTAACAATATTAGTTGAGGTTAAAGAAGCCTATTTGCATCTGGATTTATTTATTATATGAAGAAGGAATATCATAACTTCCAGATACCCAAAGCACCTGTGTTGTGTTCCTACTGTAACAGTATTGTGCAGACTTTTTTTCTGAAAAAGAGGAAAAACCTTTTGTCAGCACAACCAGACCAGGCAAGTACAGAGCAAAATACGTTGCGAGCACAATTAATTTATCCATTTCAAGACTCCTAATAGGCCTTGTTAGAGGCACTGGCTTGCAGCAAAAAATAAATGATCACACATAACAACAAATATTACATTTATATCGAATGACATGGCTGAAAGCACAAACAACTTCATGAACGCAACAAAATATTGGCTAACAATATTAGGTGAGGCAAAAGAAGCGAATTTGCATCTGGATTTATTTAAAATATGAAGAAGGAATATCATAACTTCCAGATACTCAAAGCACCTGTGTTGTGTTCCTACTGTAACAGTATTGTGCAGACTTCTTTTGTGAAAAAGAGGAAAAACCTTTCGTCAGCACAACCAGACCAGGCGAGTACAAAGCAAAAAACGTTGTGAGCACAATAATTTTTTCATTTCAAGACTCCTAACAGACCTTGCTAGAGGCACTGGCTTGCAGCACAAAAATAAATGATCACACATAATAACAAATATCACATTCTTATCGAATGACATGGCCTAAAGCACAAACAACTTCATGAACACACCAAAATACTGGCTAACATTATTAGTTGAGGCGAAAAGAGCAACTTTGCATCTGGATTTATTTAAATTATGAAGAAGGAATATCATAACTTCCAGATACCCAAAGCACCTGGGTTGTGTTCCTACTGTAACAGTATTGTGCAGACTTCTTTTCTGAAAAAGAGGAAAAACATTTTGTCAGCACAACCAGCCCAGGCGGGTACAGAGCAAAATACGTTGCGAGCACAATTATTTATCCATTTCAAGACTCCTAACAGGCCTTGTTAGAGGAGCTGGCATGCAGCACAAAAATAAGTGATCACACATAATAACAAATATTACATTCATATCGAATGACATGGCTGAAAGCACAAACAACTTCATGAACACACCAAAATATTGGCTAACAATACTAGTTGAGGCAAAAGAAGCAACTTTGCATCTGGATTTATTTAAAATATGAAGAAGGAATATCATAACTTCCAGATACCCAAAGCACCAGTGTTGTGTTCCTACTGTAACAGTATTGTGCCGACTTCTTTTCTGAAAAAGAGGAAAAACATTTTGTTAGCACAACCAGACCAGGCGAGTACAAAGCAAAATACGTTGCGAGCACAATTAATTTATCCATTTCAAGAGTCCTAACAGGCCTTGTTAGAGGCACTGGCTTGCAGCACAAAGAAAAATTATCACACATAACAAATATTACACTCATATCGAATGACATGGCTGAAAGCACAAACAACTTCATGAACACACCAAAATATTGGCTAACAATATTAGTTGAGGCGAAAGTAGCAAGCTTGTATCAGGAATTTAAAATATGAAGAAGGAATATCATAACTTTCAGATACCCAAAGCACCTTTGTTGTGTTCCTAGTGTAACAGTATTGTGCAGACTTCTTTTCCGAAAAAGATGAAAAACATTTTGTCAGCACAACCAGGTCAGGCGAGTACAGGGCAAAAACCGTTGTGAGCACAATTAATTTATTCATTTCAAGACTCCTAACAGGCCTTGTTAGAGGCACTGGCTTGCAGCACAAAAAAATGATCACACATAACAAATATTACACTCATATCGAATGACATGGCTGAAAGCACAAACAACTTCATGAACACACCAAAATATTGGCTAAGAATATTAGTTGAGGCAAAAGAAGCAACTTTGCATCTGGATTTATTTAAAATATGAAGAAGGAATATCATAACTTCCAGATACCCAAAGCACCTGTGTTGTGTTCTTATTGTAACGGTATTGTGCAGACTTCTTTTCTGAAAAAGAGAAAAAACATTTTGTCAGCACAACCAGACCAGGCGAATACAGAGCAAAAAACCTTGCGAGCACAATTAATTTATTCATTTCACGACTCCTAACAGGCCTTGTTAGAGGCACTGGCTTGCAGCACAAAAATAAATGATCACACATAATAAAATATGTTACATTCATATCGAATGACATGGCTGAAAGCACAAACAACTTCATGAACACACCAAAATATTGGCTAACAATATTATTTGAGCGAAAGGAGCAACCTTGTATCTAGAATTTAAAATATGAAGAAGGAATATCATAACTTTCAGATACCCAAAGCACCTGTGTTGTGTTCCTACCGTAACAGTATTGTGAAGACTTCTTTTCTGAAAAAGAGGAATAACATTTTGTCAGCACAACCAGACCAGGTGAGTACAGAGCAAAAAAAGTTGCAAGCACAATTACTTTATCCATTTCAAGACTCCTAACAGGCCTTGTTAGAGGCACTGGCTTGCAGCACAAAAATAAATGATCACACATAATAAAATATGTTACATTCATATCGAATGACATGGCTGAAAGCACAAACAACATTAACACACCAAAATATTGGCTAACAATATTAGTTGAGCGAAAGGAGCAACCTTGTATCTGGAATTTAAAATATGAAGAAGGAATATCATAACTTTCAGATACCCAAAGCACCTGTGTTGTGTTCCTACCGTAACAGTATTGTGAAGACTTCTTTTCTGAAGAAGAGGAATAACATTTTGTCAGCACAACCAGACCAGGTGAGTACAGAGCAAAAAAAGTTGCAAGCACAATTACTTTATCCATTTCAAGACTCCTAACAGGCCTTGTTAGAGGCACTGGCTTGCAGCAGAAAAATAAATGATCACACCTAATAAAATATATTACATTCATATCAAATGACATGGCTGAAAGCACGAACAACTTCATGAACACAACGAACTAGTGGCTAAGAATATTAGTTGAGGCGAAAGGAGCAAAGGAGTTATTCAATATATTAAACAATTCAACGATTAGGGTTATACAATGCAAAATCACCCAGCATTTTTTTGAACATCACGAATATAGCGGGAAACATTTTCACATTTTCCGAAGTTCGAAACTCGTCCTGGTCATTTAATTCCGTTGCCAAAAATTTTGTTCCCGAGTTATGAGAGTCTGCAGTATGGCGCCGACTGAGCTAAAAGTGGTAAAAGAACAAATATTTTCAAATGCCCTTTTGAATGCACTCAATAAATGGCATTTCCAGCAAGGTAATGAAGTGATCTAACTAAATTTAATGACTTACTTATGTATATCAATTCTTCAAGAGCTCTTCGCACGAGCAATATTGAATAATGTTTCCAGGTTTGGGATTTTTTTTCTGGTAACATGGCAAATTCCAAGGACACAAATAGGATAAGTGCTGGTGTCCTTTTTGACATGCTACAAATAAAAAGAATTTACGTACTGAAGTTTAGCAGATAGTCTAAAAAATTGCTAATATCACTTCTTGGGGGCAAAGCTCTCTATTCATCGTCAAAACGCTTGCCTTGGTGGTCGGACAAAAAATATGCAGAACATTCCATTTTGAAGCTCTATGTACTACCTCAATATAGGTGAAGTTACTAAAGCGTATTCTTTTTTAAACTCGGGAGTACTTTTTGAAATTATGTAACTCCACCAGCTTTACCCCTACTTTACTCAAGCGGCATGAAGCACTCGCAAGGGCATCTTTCAACAGATTTCAACAGACCTGAGGTACACACAGCAAGCTTGATGCAGAGCAACTGAAATTGGAATGGGGCTATCATGTGCATTCCATTGCCAACAGATGTGCACTACAATGAATGTCGCTAGAGTGGGGAGACCAGCAGCGTAGCATAAAGATATTTTTCGCTTGGGGTGGTGTGTGAGGGGAAGGCGACTTCGGTCATACTTTATGTACATTCTTGTGTATTTGCATGTGTGCATGTAGGTGTATGCACATGCAGAACTAAGAAAATAACAGCATATCTACAAAGTGAATGATGATGTGTGGGGCGATGCTTCAGAGGGTTTTATCGGTAACCGTTAATCCGTCTGTCTGTCTGTCACTCACACTAGCATCTTCTGCTGAGTCATCGATAAACTAGGCGGTCACGAACCGGTCATAGTAGAAGGACAATCCAGGGATTTAGGATACAAAGCACCTGGACTGTGCTTGGGTTGAGGGGGGGGAGGGTTAAGCAGCTCCTCCTCCCTTCCTGGCTTAGCCACTGGTGATAATGCCTAGATGAGCCATCAAGCCATTAAAAAGTATAAAGCACACAGTTATCCCTAACGTACAACATAAACGAGACTATCGCCTTGGCTACTAGTTCTTAATTTAAAGTTTTTTTTTCACTTCTGTATTCATATGACAGGCTTTGGGTCTCAGGGAGCAGGGTGCTCTTCTGAAAGCCAGAAAAATAATAAGTGGTTGTTTTACGATATCGTTTATCAGTGTACTGAATCAATGCTACTAGCATGGTAGAAGATGTATGTACTGCATATAGCTAGATATTTTTATTAGGCGTATAAAACACACCTACTGCACATGCAGAATGGCCCAGGAAAGTAGGATTTCTGACTTCGTGTCTCAAAAGCTGCATGGCTCATTTGGAAGTCACCACACTGCTCCCAGTCCTTGTAGCACCCCTCTGTTGGCAATGGAATGCAGATGAAAACCCTTTTCCCATTTCAATCGCTCTGCAGAGAGCACAAAATTCGCTCTCTGTACCCCAGATCAGTGGAAATCTGCTGAAGATTGTCCTTGCAAGAGTGTCATGTCACTTGAGTTACGCAGGCGAAAGGCTGGTGCGGATACATAATTAAACAAATATTTTTCATATTAAAAAAATAATACCCTCTAATAACTTCACCTATAAATAGCTTCTACATCGAGCGTTAAAATGAAATTGTGTGCATATTCATAATGCGACCACCAAGACAAGTTTCTGATGCTGAGTACAGAGGATTTTCAAAACAAGTGACACTCACAATTTTTTTCAGAGCATCTGCTAAAACATCAGTGCCTAAATTATTTTTTATTTTTAGCATGTTGACAGGCCACCAGCACATATTTTGTGTCCTCGGAACTTACCATGTTCCCTAAAAAAACCCAAATGTGAGAACTTTGTTCAATATTGCTCTTCTGAAAAGCCTTTAAAATTGATATACATAATTAAGTCATTATTTTAAAGTTACATAACTTCGTCTTCTTTCCAGAAATGTCTTTTATCAAGTGCATTCCAAAAAGTTCTTTTAAAAAAATTGTTTGACACCTTTTACCTTATCTTCAAATAGGTACAAACAATAATTATGGCAGTAATTATATAAATTAACACAATTATCTGCTTAACCAGTGCTAATAGCCGGTCGGGTCGAAAGGGCGAACTGAACCCCTTCCCACAAATAGTCCTTAGCCAGTTTAAAATTTAGAAAAAGCACCCACTGGTAATCGCCACAGAGTGATACATTCTGCTCAGTTTAGCTGGCGAAACCGAAACCGACGCACCAAACAGTGCATCTACCATTCACATCAACCATTCCCTCCATGGCCACACTGTTTATCTTGCATTGGGGGATAAGATTAAGTGAGTGTCAATAAGCAGGCACAAAGCTGTCTAAATTGACGGTTGATAACGGCTAGACAAACAGTGTCGTCATTGAGGGCGTTGTTGGAATGAATGGAAGATGTGCTGTCTGGTGCATCGGTTTTCATTTCGACAGTGAAATTAGGCTGATTGCATCACTCCACGGTGATTATCAGTGGCTGCTTTTCCGAAATTTCAAAGTGGCTATAGATTTTTCGTAGAAAGGACTTGAATTTCCCACTTGATTCGACCAGCTACTATCATTGGTAAAAATGTAAGTGTCTTAATTATTACAATCACTGCCACAATTATTGTTTGTGCTTATCAGCAAATTACTTTTGTCACAAAAAAGAAAATGTCGTAACTAGCATGCAAGTACCTCTTTTCTCTCATTTTTAAAAAATATAGGACACAGTTCTTGAAACACCCTGTATTTCATACACAAAGACAATGTCACAACTAGCATGCAAGTACCTTTTTTCTCTCATTTTTAAAGAATATAGGACACAGTTCTTGAAACACCCTGTATTTCATACACAAGCAGACAATGCGAGGTAAAAACTAACAATGAAGAATGAGCAAGAAGAAATAACGAACTCATAAAAAGACAGCCCTGTAGCCAGGAATGTTTTCTGGAGGGGGGGGGGGCAAATGTTTATGGCCATGAAAAATGCCTTTTTTCATTACTTATGCTCAGTAGGACAATCTAAAACATGCCAATTTGGGGGGAGGGGGGCACAAACTTCTGGGCACCCCTCTGGCTACAGGCCTCCACAGAGCACACTTTCTTGGAATGCAACAGATTTCACATAAGCAGAAGAAAAGTTGTCATTGTTAACAGATGTAAACAGAGGTCTGCACAAAAGAAAGCCTTCAACCTAAGTGAATGAATTCAGAGGAATGTTTTGCTGTGTTAGTAGAATATTTTGCGACAAACCCTATCAAGAGCTGTAGAAAAGTGTGGAAACACTGCATCAATGAGAGCCCATAGCAAGTAACAAATGTATTCAGTCAGAAGGCCAGCAAGTCTAGTGTCACAATAAAAGTTTTCTGAAAGCCCTAATAAAAGTCTTCTAATGATGTTACGAACTTTCAGCTAGAGGTGAAACTTTCAGCTAGCAGCTTTCCTGTTGCCTTGCAACAGGAAAGCCGCTACTCATCACAGATTACACTTCCTAATTGTCATACAAGTTGGCAATGATGGGTCTGATCTTACTAGTTGAAAAGTGGCCTAAGCATGTGCTCTCAAAATCAAGGTACAGTTGCTGACTTTTTATACAAATTCCTTCATGGCACCGCCACTCATCCCACTGATGTATTGTAAGACAACGAACAAACATTAGGATGCCCCAGTGGGTGCTAACTTGACGTTTTGTGCTCTAGCTGACTAATTTGGTATGCTGTCAAATGCAATAACAATGTGCCAGTGATGTTTACAATACTCTTGCTAGGTTGCCAGCACTGAATGTTTGCAGTCACTAGGGCTCGAGGTTTCCAGTGTAAAATTCAACACAAAAATTACAACTGCAGGTTTTGAAGGTCATCTTTCGAAGGCTATGTTTTGAATGTGCAATGTCAAAAGCAAATTTCAAACTAGATAATGACAACAAAAGGAACATCATCTACATGGTACAGGTTTGTTTCACACTCACTAACATGGAAGAACATTAATAATCATTATAAAATCTTGACTGTAGTGCTATAGCCTCATGCAACAAAGATATGGGTGTGCTTATGAGCTGCTTGATTACCTGTCACTGTTCCATGCTGCTGGACTGAATGCAGAACCATCCATAATAGGCAGTGGAGGATGCAGCAAAAATGATGGCGCTTAATAATTTGCTGGTGATGCGGTGACACAAATTCCTGCAACATCAGGTCACAAAGGTGCTTGTGGCGTGAACAGTCATAGTGGCGCTGGCATAAGAGGCGACAGCTGGCCCAAGAACAATAGAATCAGCACCTGGAAGAGAATAATAGTATGATATTGTAACTGCTGTGTCATGACCCTCTGACATGAATATTGTGCCATGCTTGTCTAACACGATGTCAAACCTTTTTCATCAGTCACTTGTGTGCATACATGCACACTACTGTCTGTGGGATGCGGGTATGACTCACATCTGATTCACTGCCTATGTTAACTCAGGAACAGCAAGAATGCACTTTGGAAATTCCAGAGTAAGCATTAAGGAGACAGTACAACAGTACATTTGTTGCAAATAATAGCAGCTTCACAACGAGTGAAAAATTTCGATGAAAAGATGCAGTAAATATCAGTTGAGGCTGCATTTGTACCTTGGAATTCCAGGTGGTGTACATAGCCACACTAGTGGTTGAATTGTCCAGAGAAGACTAATCAGGCATCGTTCTGAAGCAATGTCGAGAGTGTTTGCAATGTTTACTATCCTTGTTCAAAACAATGTAATGAACAATATATATGTACTCATATATGACTTAACAAGCTACAATGAAGCGCTGTTTCACCTGGCAGAAATTGTGATATGCGCATCATGGCAGTGTGGCATGCGTTTGATTTTGATAAACCTGAAGTCTGTGCTCTTAAAAGCACAGATGTGAGTGCAGGCATAATATTGTACCATAAGCTACTCCTGAGGCATCAGTGCGATTGACATATCTGGTAAGCCTTGATATGCTGACAGCTTAAGTTTACAAAAAAATTTATATCAACTTCGTAACAATTGACGAAAGGAGTAAAAAAATATGCAGACAAGACAGCTTGTTATTGAATCTTTCACATGAAATCGATCTCAAGATCCACAAATTATGAGATTCACTGTATTGTATTTAGTCCATGAGAATGTTTAAAAAGGACACTTTTCAAAGATGTTTCTGTGCCCTCGGCTGCACTGTGAATAATAATTATATTCCAGATATAACACTAACAGAACTTAAAAAAAACAGCATGTTTATAACGAGTGTGTTAAATGAAATATGTGCAACAAAATATAAAATTAAGTGTACATGGGCTTCAAAAACATCTTGACACTAATCACCTGAGCCAATCACTTGCCCTGTAGTATTTCAATTCTCTCTGAAAAAAATAAGAGCTTTCCAATTTAGTAGACAAATGTTGGCACTATTGCAACCCATCACGTAAATCATTTTACTATTTATGAGCGAGTAATGACCAAAGCACATAGACTTGAGAGTGTGCAAAAAAGGCATACCTTTTGTGAATGTAAAAGCTTCTGCTGAAATAAATTGTAAGGTTTGTTTCTAATTGAAAAAAACAATGATTCTATTTCAGTCACAATATTAAGGTATCAACTTTGTTTCCAAGTGAAAAAATGAATAGATTCTATTTCATTAACAACATAAATGTATCAACTCTGTTCCTTTTAAGGTGTAAGTGGCATCAAAGATATTAGGTAGCTCTCACCCTGCAAACTTCAAACAGAACTGAAGAAAAAAAACACAACTTTTTAATGAAGCTTCACCTTAAAAGAGTCAACTACCTTCATAATAAGTGCCCCGCTATGGTTTAAGTGTTTTTTCACTTTTCCAATCTTTGACCAGCAGTTCTAAACTGGAGATAACAACAGCCATATAATCAACAGAGGCTTTAATAAATGCCAGTAGTTAGCAGTGTCTTCGTATTCCTTTTTCAATCCGTATGCCTTAACTTTGCTGCAAATATTCAACAGCAGGTAGCATCACATTGTCACTTTAATAGCAGGCATTATCACTTTAATACAGCTGTATTGGTTCATGACGAAAACATATCCTTTTTTTTTCCGATTTCAATAGATCCTTTTCTTAATTGTGGTGTCCTTGCCACTTCCAAATCTTATCGCACAGGTAATAAGTTCTTGCATGTATTGGTGTCAGTTACCAGTGTTGCATAAGCACACTATTCGAACTGTCAGAAGATAGCTGCATATAATTAAATGCACCCTAGTACGGTTTTGATCTCTCGTTTACTCATGCAGGCTAGTATACTAGATATCGAACTATTAAAGTAAGCCCGGACGAAATTCATATGTTGTGTTAATGTTCCTCATGCCTGTGCAGCTAGAACTCACCACAAAGATGCATTGCTTCAAACTATAAGAACGGGCAAGCACATACTCCAGCAACCACATCAAAAAAGTTTTCATCTTTTAAAATAAAAAGCAATTTGATGACTTTTTCTGACAGTAACCAATGAAGGTTACAATTAAATGTGATATTCACCACATTTTTCACTAGCACCACCTCAATGCTAAACTTACAACCAAACATTTACAAAAACCAATATCTTTGCAACTTATTCACCAGCTATAAAAATTATTGGGCACTGTACACATGTGAAATTATGTTTGCCCACAGAAAGAAAACTCTGATACGAACGCTAATACGAACTATCATATTTCAGTAAATGTTATCTCTCTATGAAAAAAATCCCCAATATGGACCACATTCTTCACATGCTGAAAATCCTACCATTGTTGTAATTTGTTCCTAAATTTGTTCCTAACCGCATTGGGGATTCACAGATGTTTAAATAAAATTCATGGCATTTGACGTCCCAAAACCACGAATCATTATGAAGAACACCGTGGTGGAGGCCTCCGAAAATTTTCACCGTTAGGTTATCTTTATCACGCACTGACATTGCACCATACACGGGCCTTCACTATTTCCCTTCCATCAAAACGCGACTATATACCACGGCCGGCATCGAACGCGCGGTCAGCAGCCGACCACCATAACCACAGTACCACAGCGCAGGACGAAGTAAACTATTTTTATTATTTTTTAGAACGCGTTTTACGAGTAATGGTTTCTAGCTTTTTAGAAGAATTCGCATGCAACTTTACATTACTTGAGTTAATGTTCTCTTCGTTCGCACCTCGGTGCTACCTGCCTTCAGCCACCTTTTCCTAGACAAAGCTGAGGAGATGAACTTCGGCCGGACGGGGAGAACACGCGTACACGCTGCAGCGCCAAGATTTCACGGCAGATATCGCGTCGTCTTTCGGCGCCGCCAGCGTAAAGGGAGGCGCACACATTAAACGGCTCTACTATGGCGTTGAAAAGCCAGAACATTGTTGGCACAGGGTAATGCAAGTGCGGTGGACAAGTAATGAGACCGCAATGAAAATGTCACGCTCGAAATGTAAACACGACCAACACAGTCAACCGGCGATTTCCGGAAATGATGCTTTCTGCTCTCAGTACGTACTCCGTCTCGTAAATAGCATGCATGATACAAGCTGCACGAAACCAACATCGACGAAGGAGCACTGGGTTTACGGCCTCAACTTTACTCGAAGCGGCGTAATCTGAGATATTGCGTAGGTACTACACAACACAGATCATTAGTGGCACGAGCTGTAACCCAAACGGCGCGTAAATGAGAAGTTAGGCACTCACCGCCAAGATGCAGACCAGATAAAAAAACAACGCCAGCCAGGTCCCGTTCCGTGTGTTTGTACTGGCCTTGAGGAGTGGAGTCGGGCTAGTGACTAGAGTAGCGACAGCCGACGGATGAGTGACGATGGCGGTGCGCCTGCCGTGGTCGGATGGTTCTTCTTTCCGCGATGCCTGCATAATCCACCGTTTGGGAAATAATACAGTTTCGTAGAATAAAGCGGTGCAGAACACGTCGCGGCGATGGACGCAATGATGGTATGTGACGGCCATATTAGCATAAATTTCTGGAGGTTCCATTGCCACACGAAAAGTTGTCTAGGCCACAGGCAATCTCTCTTCGCATGCTTCAGACGGAAACATACCCTAGCCTCGTAACCTATAGCCATTACTCCGATATTTCAGAACTTTGTCCAGACTGCCAGAATCGCAGTGATTTTAACCACATGCTCTGGAGGTGCCCCTCTTTACAAAGAAAAAATGAAGAATTTTCTGAGAACTCCTTTCATTTAATGCTCACGAGTCCGGTTCTCATACAACAACTCAAGGCTGTCCAGAAGGCCCACGATGCGGCGGTGAGGCTGGGCCTCCCCGTCCCAACGTGGGAGCGGCCCGCGATTCTACCCCTATAAAACGGGGGTGAAATCCTTCAGGACCCCAATAAAAGTTTTTCATCCATCATCCATCTGGAGGTCATCCGTATTGCAAATATTTACTTTCGTCTAATTTTTGTTGAAGGAGGAGACACTTTTTTTTCACTATTCAGTGAAACATTATTGGTAAACGTGTGCTGTATCCATAATATTCGCGAAGTGGCGAAGTCTGTGATTCTTAAAGGTGTGCTGTATTCTTTATGTTGGCGAAGGAGAGGAATGTGTTTATTTCCTGAAGACTATGTCCGCTTTTCTGTCCGCAAATACGCGCAATTTTTCGCAGTGCACTAGACCACCGCGGCGGGACATTATATTTATTATTCTTGCCTTCGCAGCCTTTCTTACAGGCTAAGTCTCTTCCTCGCAGTTTTCTTGTTTTAAGCACGGATACAATTCCTGAACTAAGCGTTGAGCTCATCAAGATCTCGCGCTTGTTGGCTACACTCTGTCATTTGTGCTTGCACAGTCTGAAACGCACAACAGGAATTAGCTAATCACGCAAAATAGTGATGCTACTGAAGGAAGAACGGGTATACAATTTCATGGGAAAGCAGTATAAGAGAATTCACAACTTCTAACATTCCACTTCCATCTAAATGCGACCGCCTCAGCGATTTTCGAGTCAGCAGCGTAGGCCGACACCGAAGCCACGGCTCTACTTGGCCGGTAAAGCTCACTTGCGATCATTGCTATGTCTCTATATGGCGCATCAAATCTTCAGAGAGCGTTCGTCGATTACGTTGTATACTAGCAAGAAGCGCCCTCATATAAGCGATGGAGCGAATGTTAATAGAATGCATGGGCTTGACTCCCAAGGACACCATGTTTCCTTTACGTCATCCTCCTGATTGCATTCACGTAATTTGAAAGCTTAGTATGGTCGTATACTATTGCGTCCGTGTATGACGCTATAACCAGACCCATTGACTGATTTCTTTTTTTAAATTATTCAAAGCTATTCAACATGGTCAGTCATCAGTTACTACTACTCAATCTGAAAAAGTTCAATCTAGATCCTAACGTGCCTAACTGAATTCCAGCCTTTCTTTCTAACCGAAAACAATTTGTGTCGGCTAGCAACGTTGGTTCCCCCGTCCAACCGGTGCTCTCGTGTGTCCCCCAAGGCTCTGTGTTAGGACCCTTGATGTTTAAAATTTTTTATGAATGGCTTGCTAACTAGCGTCTCGTCAAAGGTGTGCCTATACGCAGATGACTGTGTAATTTATGGAAAAACAACTAACGAAAATTGTAAACTCGCTTCAGACGGATTTTAATAACAAATCTACCTGGTGCCAACTGTGGAACATTTCAAAACGCAGAAGAATGCTTGTGTGCCACGCGTACTTGTTTGTCCACAGTGTCATCTCAACGACACCCACCTCAAGGCTGTTTACATCTTACAAATATCTAGGTGCTCCCAATAACCTGTCACATAACCGTCATCTGTAGTACATCGTCGTCAAGGCTAACAGTCGACTCGGGTATTTTTGGCAGAAACTTCTACATGACACCTTCATTCCTTGAAAAACGTCATAACCTACACTCGTCCATCACTTGAATACGCATAGTCCATCTGAGATAATGGTGCCACTACACTAATACGTGAACTGTAAGCAGTTCATAATGGTTCAATTTGATTTATTTTGTCGAAGTGTAGCCACGCGGTCAATATTACACAATGAAGTCCCAGCTCAACTTCGCTAAACTCACCATTTGGCATAAAATAGCCCGGCTCTGTCGCTTTTATTAGCTTCATTATCAAAACAATGACCTTCGCGCTCACTTTGTCGAACCCGCCCCATTCATATCACCCAGAAACGACTATATACAAAAAGTTTATGTTCCTCACTTCAGAACCGTAACTCATTCGCATGTTTACATTCTGAGAACTACATCTCAATGGAATCTACTACCACAATTGGCTACCACTTTTACCGACATAAAGTTTTAAAATTAATTTACAAAACGTGTTTGGCTCCTCTTCATTTCTGCTTCGTGTTATCGTAGTATATATATATATATATATATATATATATATATATATATATATATATATATATATATATATATATATATATATATATATGTGTGTGTGTGTGTGTGTGTGTGTGTGTGTGTGTGTGTGTGTGTGTGTGTGTGTGTGTAATGCCTTCTTTTTCTTCTTGTTAATTGGTTTTGTTCTTGAACACGTACTAAGTGTATTACCGCTACTGCTTCGTTGTTTTCGTTGACGTAGTTGAAAGTTGAAATGTAATCTATTTTTCTATAATTCTGTGAATTGTTCACTTTTGTATTTAGTTATCAAGTTATGTTTCACGTTTCTGATATGTAACATGCCCCTCCCCTCTGTAATGTGACAACCGTTAAGGTAAATGAATAAATAAATTAATGTAAATAAACTAAGTCGGCAAACGTCAATATAGAAGCTCCTATTCCTTGCTGTTTTGTTTTTCACCTACCAACTTGTAGGCGTACTGCAGAAGGAGTTGTTCCTGGGAAGATTGGTGCTTGCTGAAAATCACGATTGCGTTAGTCAGATGTCTGTCATCTTGTTTGCCTCTTAAAACACGTTTTTTTTTTTTTTAACACGAAAGTGTTTTATGCCGAGATCCACCATGACTCCGCGGGCGTATTTCCGTCACGGAAGTGACGTTGAAAAATATCTACCCAGTAATTGAAAATAACAACAAACCCAGAAGGCAAGCATACGACGCGCAGAATCGAACCACCAACCTCTCGATTCTGAGCGTGTGGCGCTAACCACTACGCCACAGATCGTACCTTTTACGGAGTGCTAACGGATAGCTATTTATATACACCAAATACCGTTTCGCAGTCCTCGGAGCTTGGAAAGTTCTATCGATTGACATGTGGGGTTTAACGTCCCAAAACCACCATATTAATATGAGAGACGCCGTAGTGAGGCGGCTCCGGAAATTTCAACCACCTGGGGTTCTTTAACATGCACCCAAATCTGAGCGCCCCGCCGCGGTGGTCTAGTGGCTAAGGTACTCGGCTGCTGACCCGCAGGGCGCGGGTTCGAATCCCGGCTGTGGCGGCTGCATTTCCGATGGAGGCGGAAATGTTGTAGGCCCGTGTGCTCAGATTTGGGTGCACGTTAAAGAACCCCAGGTGGTCTAAATTTCCGGAGCCCTCCACTACGGCGTCTCTCATAATCATATGTGGGGTTTTGGGACATTAAACCCCACATATCAATCAATCAATCAACCCAAATCTGAGCACACAGGCCTACATTATTTCCGCCTCCATCGAAAATGCAGCCGCCGCAGCCGGGATTTGATCCCGTGACCTGCGGGTAGCTTCAAAACTTTAGCGTGTTTTCCTTATCAGTGGCGTGATAGCGCCACAGGCTCGCATTGGGTAGAGTCACTGTATATGCTACCCTATATACAGTTACTCTATCGTTGGGTAGGGTTGGGCACGCTCTAAATGTCATCGCCACCACGAAGCTCCGCCTCTACGGAGCGTGGTCTCTCCTGCGCGCACGCGCTTATCAGACTCGTCATTCAGGAGAGGACGAAGGTCACTTCACACGCTGCCGCGACGACGTTTACGAAAGGAGCACGCTGGAGACACACGACGCAGAAAACATTGTGACAGCTTTTTTGCGCGTGTTCTGTGTATGCTTTTGCGCCCGTTTCATCGTCTTCCTTACTGTTTGACCAGCACGATTTAAGTGTCGAGCTGTGGCAGTTAGTACGCGCTCGTGCTGTGCGTGGTTGGTACGCGCGTGCTTTCTGCTTCAGGTGTGCTCTGCAAGCTGTAAGGTGCTTGTCGTTCCTAAGCTGATTTTCAATTTGTTGCCATTGCTGAAACAATCCACAATAAACGCTCAACCACCTCTGTAAAGACACGCTCCACTCTCGTGTTACATCGATTTTTTTATATAAAAGAATCAGCCGCGTTTTTTTTTGTACTGTTGATGTGTAATGTTTGCCTCGTGGTAATGTAGCCTTTTGGATGCGAACCTCACTCCCACGTGGTTGAAACACACATTCCATGTGTCATCAACTTACCCATACTGTCCTCTGCGACTCAAGACAAGCGGTGATAAATTTCGCCAACAAATTGATTGATTGATTGATTGAAACTTTATTTTTGTCCTGAGAAGACGCAGGGGAGACCCCGCGCCTCCCGGCTAATCCCACGTTGGGACCGTCAAGCCGAGCTTGGCGGCCCGTTCACGGGCACTCTGGACGGCCAGGGTTTGATCCTTAAGTTCGGGGCTGCGTAAGAGCGCAGCCCACCTGTCCTCGCTGAGGGCGGGGCCGATGGCTTCACATTTCCACAACACATGATTGAATGTGGCTAACAGTCCACAAGTGGGGCAATCCGCACTTGGATGCCGTTCAGGGTAGATGGCATGAAGAACCACAGGGTTAGGATACGCACTGGCTTGCCGGCCTTGTGCAGGGCGCAGGCAGTCACCCTAAGACTATTGCAAGCCAGTGCGTATCCAACAAATTAATCTCGCAACGAGCAACCTAAGTCCTGCGCAATACAAAATTTTATTATGAGGTAGAGCTTCAAACCAGACTCCTATGGTTTCCCGTTCACATGGGAGATGTATCGGATACAGACCGCAATTTAAACGAGACGGCACACGCCAAGGCTCGCGAGCTCGTGAACCGCACCGGTGACCGTCCTCTAGGGGAAAACACCAAAGACCGTTCGACGACCTATAACGAAATTACCGAAGCCTCCTATCTGGCCCGTCAAACCTTTCCCTCACCCAGCGAGAAGCTGAACAGGATGCAGGCGGCAGCCCTACGACAGCTGCAGACACACACGTATCTAAACCCATCACTGTTTAACAAACTGTACCCCAATATATATCCGACAAATGTATGCAAGATATTATGCCATGTTGGGGTTGCCCCACTAAGCCACATGCTCTGGTATCATGCCGAAAATCCGCAAGGTTCTAAATCCAGAAACTTTTCTTCGCAGTGGGGCACTGCCCTGCGCAGCCCCAGCCTCGGCGACCAACTCTTGACCGTCCAGCAGGCCCGCGAGGCGGTGGTCGGGCAAGGTGTTGACGTCTCCACGCGGGAAACCTAAGGCCCGGACGGCGAGAACTCTGCTGGACTACCAATAAAGTTGTTGCCAACCAAATCAACTTCCCCGCAAAGCTGTTAGTATAGCGCTTGTGGTGGGGGCTTCTGCGCGTCCGTTGTGTCTTTTCGCGCTACATTACAATTTTCAACTTATGAGCGGTTAGTCATATCTGCGTCCCAAACATCGTACACCTGAATCGCACACGCAACACTGTTTGAGCGTTCTAAAGTACACCGACATGCCGTGGTCATGCTCGAAGATGGCGGAAAAGTACCGAGTAGAACACTACAAATGCCACAAGCGTTTGTCCTGACTTTCTTGTTGGGGCCGCGTTTACGCGCTCTTGCTTTTTTTTTTTTTCAGACGCGTAAACAAACGCACCGCATTAAAGTCCAACACTGGCCTGTCAATGAACGAGTCGGCTGGCCTGAGACGGGGCCGCAATGAAATCCACTAGGAGCTTTCGATGTCGGGCCGCTAACCTATACCCTAATTAGGTTATCAGCAACGCGACCTACTTATGTCAGTGAGCCGATGCAGTGAGATTCGCTCTCGTCATAAAACATCAAAATAACGAGAGAAAAAATAAAATTAGTTGAGTGAGTGAAATCGGCTTTATTAACAATATCCTGAGGAAGCTGATAAGGAGCTATTCGGCCCCTTACATGAGCCTGGGCTCTCCGCCCAGGACGGTGCTGGCAGTAGAAAATTTGATAATTGGCTTATATGCTAATTACAAAACATGAAGACATCTAACTTAAAGGATCGAAGCTCCTAAAGCCGTGGGTTTGTCAATCCATGTCTGTGACCGGTTTGTAACCACAAAGTTGCAGGACTCACTCAGCAGGTGGTGCTAGTGTGAGTGACAGACTAGAGTTACTGTATATGCTACCTGTAGGTAGCAGAGCTAAGCCACTATTTTCCGAGCGTCGCTGGCTCCGCCTACAGAAGTTCAGCGCCCCTATTCGCCGAGCGCCATCACGTGGTCATAGGTGGTTCTTTTGCACTGCGGAGAAGCCAACGCTACGCAGATTGCGGGCAGATCAAGCAGCTGTTGTCATTCTTGCCGCGCTTCTTCGGTAATGCAACCTTGCTGCCTGTTGGTCACGAGAAATGCGGCAACGAATTGAGTTGAACTGTACTACGTAAAGCCCATGCGATTAGACGCTGGTGCTGCGGGTGTTGCTATAGAATCTTTAGAGTTCAGTCGGAAGGAATAAACGCTTGGCCATTGTCGTCTGCAGGATTTTCTTTTTGTGGGTGCAAACCATTGTTGCATGGCAGTCTAAGGAGAGCGAGAGCACTGGTCTAGCTTGGGTGAGGGCAAGTGCTGTTGTGGCTGAAGGGGGCAAGTGCCCCTTTTCCACTTGTCTGCTGACGCCCATGCGCTTGGCTTTTTTTTTTTAATCTCTCCATGGCACTGCAAAACTTCCTCTATTTGTATTAACCAAAGATGCAGTAGTGAATACGTTATACATGCACAGCTGGCCAGCATGTGTCACCTGCATATGTCCAAATTGGTCTGGTGGTTCAAACGCTAAAAATAAAGGAAGAATTTAAACTAGAACCATTTGAAGCGGCAAGGTGTTGCTGCTAGTTCGTGAATCGTATGCAGCTTTGAAACCTCAAGTGAAAAAGAATGTTGGACACGACGGCGTTGTTGAACAACGATTCACATCAATTGTCGTTAGTCACGATCGTAATACGAGCGGAATACGAGAGCCACGCGTAACGCAGGCCTCGCACAGCCACTCTCAATCGCTATGCAGCTCGATTCAGATGAAGAGTAAAAAGCTTCTGCTGGTTAATTCACACAGTTAACGAATGAGCCCGATGCAATGAAAATATTCCATCCCTAACTCCTTCGATAGCGATGAAGAGTGAAAAATAGCTTTTTACATGTAAATGAGAAAAACAGCGCAAAGAAGCCAAAGCTAATGTGTGGCCTGCTATAAATGTACATATGTATCACTGGTTCAACGAGCTGACGCACGTTTTTTTTTTTCATTATTACATACCAAAAACGTCAATATAGAATCAAGGATTCTAGGCATGACTAGAGCAACTGAGTTTTTCTTGTACTTTCGCAAAAAAATAGAGAGAAAAGAAAGCGCAAAGAAAATTGGTCGCGTATATGCATGTAATCTGCAAATGTCGTCCAAAGACAATAGTCTTACGTGTGGAGAGAGTGAACAAAACATTTATTTGATGTTCTGTGCAAGAAAATTGGTGAATGGTATTCCGGAGGCGCTGTGTTAGAGTGCCTCGAGCGTGAAGCGGAGGAGAACGAGCGCATCAAGTCCCCTCACACGTGAGACATGAGTGCCATCTGGCAGCATTTTTTTTTTTTTGGAAAACGAAGCGCATGGCTCTGAGACAGGCGTGCACATCCATCTCAGAGGTGATAAGGTGTAATTGATTTATTGTTTGATATGTAGGGTTTAATGTCCTAAAACCACCGTATGATTATGAGAGACGCCGTAGAGGAGGTCTCCGGAAATGTCGACCACATGTGGTTCTTTAACGTGCACGCACGAGCACACGGGCCTACAACATTTTCGCCTCCATCTGAAATGCAGCCGCCGCAGCCGGGATTCGAACCCGCGCCCTGCGGGTCAGCAGCTGAGTACCTTAGCCACTAGACCACCGTGGCGGGGCAGGTGATAAGGTGATAAGGTGTAGAACGCAAGGCGACGGGTGGGTGCCACTACCATCTTGTTCTAAAGAGCATTGGAAGCACTTGCCTGTTCGTGCAAGCGTTGCGTATTCAGCGCAGCGTGATAAGCGCTACGGTCCTTAAAATTACTTATGTGTGCCTTTTCTAGTAAAAGACGCACATGCAGAATATATACGTGTTGTTATGGTGCCCCAGACATGCGCAATAATTGCTATTTCATTGAAAATTGCAAAAGTATGAACGCTAAAGCTTGAGCGACATTGGTGGGCGCTCCGGATGGGGTCGGCCGTTTCAAGTACCCAGTGCCGTTAAGAGTGGACAAACAGACAAATGTACAGGCAGTCAGACAGACAGACAGACAGACAGACAGACAGACAGACAGACAGACAGACAGACAGACAGACAGACACACAGACACACAGACACACAGACAGACACACAGATGAACAAACCGACAGACGAACAGACAGACAGACAAACGGACCGACGAACAGACAGACAAACGGACAGACACACATGCAGACACACAGAAAGACACACACACTGACACCGACACAAAAATGGACAGACGAACAGACAGACAGACAGACAGACAGACAGACAGACAGACAGACAGACGAACAGACAAACGGACAGACAGACGGACAGATGCGTAGACGAACGGACGATGAACAGACGGACGACCGGAAGCAAGAACGAACAGACGGAAGCACGGAAGGATGGTCAGATGGACGCACGCACCGACGTACATAAGCATGGATGGATGGACGCTTTGCTGCACTCACCTACTCCGTGGATACGCTCCATTTTTTTTTCGCGCGATTTTCTCTAGTAGTCCGTACCACTTACATCGCAAGTCCAACGTCATCCCTCGAATAGTCGTTGGCAGTTTGAGCACCTAACAATACATGTGAGGTATCACGCAAAGATTATGAGACGCGGTAGGGGAGGGCTCCGAAAACACCTACCACCTGGTGCTCTTCAACGTAGGCTGACATCGCACAGTACACTGGCCTTCAGAATTTATCTTTCGTTATGTTGAGTCCCTCATCAGAAATTGTCTTTCGAAGTATGTGTTAACCTATTACCGTTCAAACATTTTTCGCCTAAGGGACGTATTGCTGTCTTTACTTTTTTTTCAAAGTTAACCTTGGTGACCGGTTCAGTTGTTTCAAAACTGAACCATTCATTCCAATAGGTGCGTAAGGAGCACCTGTGATGCGCTGGAACGCCCGAATAAATCATTTATTACGACCGCTGTAAGGCTTTTAAACATTCCTAAACTGTAATAGTTTATCATCCGTAACATTTACTTCATCTGTCTAAATATGTAACAATTCAAGTCCACACTCAGTTAAAATACATATACCCTAGTCACTTTCAGTTAACGATCTATTTTTGGTCTCTAACTTGAGTGTCAAAACTGTTGGGTGCCAATCCGTGCGTAAGATGCGCTCGTGAAGAAGCACTGGAACGCGCGAATCAATAATTCATTCCGAGAACTGTAAAGAAACTACAGCCTTCTAAATGTCACACTTTGGTATACTCACCAATTATTGTATCCCGTTCAAATATAAACAACAGGCTTACTTTGGCGAACCAAATATAAAAATAAAACCAAGTACATACGATGCACAGTGCGCAATCGTAGAGATTAAAGAAGTATTTAGTGATTAGCCTCAGATCAAGTACCTAAACGATTAGGCTACTCTATTGAGACTTCTGCTATTAATGAAACATAAACTCCACACTCAGTTCAAACGCTTCTAGTTCTCGTACGTTGGTCAAACACTTAAGGAGTCTGTAATTACGTGTGCAAAAAAAAAAGGAAAACAAGAGTTTTTTCTGCACTGTAGTTAATCGTGTAATGAACACTCATGCACTCCATAATTTGTCCATACATCCTCCCCTAGAGTCTATATATTCCCTGTCAATGTAAATTCACTGAATGTTCTAAGTTGTTTGAGGTCTAGCCCCTCTACTACCTAAAGCGTCCACGTAAAGGCTGGTTCACATGCCGCGGTTGTAGCGAAAAAAACCGTTCCGTTCGCTCCAATCGTTCTGTTCGGAACCGTCGCTAACGGCGGTTTTGTTTCACATGGACCGCGAACTGTCCGCGATTTTCTCTCCACGACTGGGGCGGCGAGTTCTTGCCACCGCTCTTTGTGACAGACAGCCCTATTTCGACAGTTCCTGACCAGAAATTGCTCCCGCCACTGCGATAAAAGCGAAAATTTTTAACATGCTGGAAGTTCGCCACGAACTGCTGCGGCGGGAGCGAAGTGGCCTTTTTTTTTTTTTTTTGGTGCGAGCCGATTCGCAGCCTGAAAATCGCTACTTTTTGTGTCATGTGAAACGGCTTTAAAGATCCGCAACGCCATGATTAGCCATGTATTTCGCGAGAAGAACGTTTTTTTTTTGTTTTTTTTTTTTGAAGTTACTCTGTTGGATACCACGGAACACACCAGTAAAAGCTTAAGAAAGAGTGGGATTTTACTGCTTTTTTACATTGGTATTGTCATAACAGAAAGAAATTTTCTGGGGGAGACGCACCACTTGTCGGACCTCAGCTTGAAAGTCATCCGCGCTGAAACGCTACGTTGTGGCCCGACTGTGACTTGTAAAAACAAGTAAATTTTTCATAGTGCCTAAAGCGGAAAACTTAGGCCAGTGGGAACTTCGAACACAACGTTTTCCGGCGGGACAAAAAGAGTTCAAAGAGGGAGCAGAAAAGTCGAAATGACAGGACATTGAGAGCGCTTACACTCCTGCCATCTCCTGTGCTTCACCTTTTAATTTATTTTGTTTTCTTATTTTGCACTACAATATACCCCTCTCAAGGTGCCCCTAGTCACCTTTATTTTTTCATGTCCAAGTCGCTTTCAATTCCCCCCTTTTTTTTTCCGAGTCCTTCGAAAGTATGCATGCTTCGAAGCTCCAGAGCAAACCCCCCCTCCCCCTCCAATCTATGCAGACCAACCGATGACACATTCTTCAAATTTCGCACAAGTCCATGCAAAGCGCACGAAAAAAAGCTGTTAGCGTTCCATGAAAAAAAAATACAACCAACAACGCTTCACTTCTTGAAACGAGGAACGCCGAACTTTCCTCACTGCCAGCGCAGCGTCTCAGCGCTCTGCACCAGTTGGTGATTGGTCACGTGATCTCATTGTTTTTTCCTTATGTTTGTTTTACTTCACACATTCACGTGCGAAACTGCGGTGGAGGAGATCGCATGCATCGAGGCTGTCCGCTTAATAAGGAGAACAGATAAAGCAGTACTCATCGTCTGCTTTTGCCGAGCAGACGGCACGTATCCTGGTGCGCACTGTTGACTGAAGGGCGATTGTCGCATTACTACTTGGTTTCAGCGCGGATCCGTTCCTCTTGAGTACTTTGCGAGAGCCACCGCCTCCATGGAGGACAGCGTAGAGGGATACTCCAGTGACAGCACCCAGGCGTCGACTTTTAAGATCGACAAAGCAATGCCCGTTTCGCCGGCGCAGACTGCTGGCCGTCGTGGGCGCCGCACAACTTCTGCTCATCGCTCCTCAGCCAGGCCTCGCGGTAAGCCTTCGCCATCTTGGCATGCATCGGGGCGGCTCTCAGTCTTCTTTCACGAGCCCAGAGAGGCTGGTAGTCAGTTTTATTAAACGTGCACTATGTCTTTTGCGCACCCGTGCCCCGACTGTCACAGCGCGTGCACGTTATCGTGGCACTTTTAGGCGTGCGATTGAGATCAGCTGGCCTCTCGTTCGTTGCGATGGTAGACGTCGCCATGATGGCTTCCTGGGTCATCTGTGGGACGTTCTTTGTTTGGCCTCGGGTTTTTTCGCCTCATTACTCTCTCGTTGAGGAACTCTGAGTGGCTATGTATTGTGTGAATGCACAAAATATTGCCAATTTTTGCTGAAATATGGCCGCAGATAATAAAGTGTGGTGTTTTTTTATTTCTTTTTAGAGTGTTGGGACTTTGCTACTCTTGTTGATTCAAAAGTCACATTGAAACACGCTTCATGTGCACCCGACCGAGACGTGGAGAAAGCTCGGCGGCCATAATTAATTTTCGCTGCCAGGAGCCTCTTTCAACCAATTTATTTTTTTATTTAACCAAATAGGACAAATAATTTTTACTCTTTTTCTCTTTTTTTTGGGGGGGGGTGTAATTGAGTACGCTGTTTTGCTAGGCCTACTTCTGCAAACAGTTTTTACGGCGGAGTACTTCTGTTTTTTTTTTCTTATTCATCATCAGTTGTCTGTTATCAGTTGTCTATTGTTATAAGGCTCACTCGGATCATATTATATCTCTCACGATAACAGAGTAGTCAACGTAGCCGAAGGTAAGCGCGCTTTTAATTATTTTTTCTGTCTCTATACCTCCTAATTATTCACGCTCTGGACTTAGTTAAAACTCGTGGGGAACCCTTAAAACGTTGTTTGCTTCACCGTTTCTTCACCAAATATCACCGTTTTTTTAGATATTTGATGCTGCTTAATGCTCATGTAGTTTTTATGTGCCATCGTTAATATTATCATATTTCCGTATTAGCTATTGAAAATAGGAATGATTGGCTCAATTATTGATTTATTGATTCAATTATTATCATTTATTGATTGACTGGGTAGTTTGATTGATTTCACATATTTTGGCAATTTATTTCGTCAGACTTACCTTACACACTTGCATCACTACGACATTCATCCTTGTCATGATTTCGTATGGCGTCCTTCGATTTCGGGTACCCATCGTGACGGCGACGGTCAGCATTCCCGAGGCTTTCGTCTTAGCCTTCACGTCTGGTGATCAGCACTTACGTCTTAGCCTTCACGCCTGGTTATCAGCACTTAGGGCGATTAGCGCAAGACGTCATCCAACGAAGCGTGCCTTCACTCAGTGGTCGGTTATATGGAGAACTCTTCCTGGTCTCTACTTCAGGGTGTAGGACTGCCTGCGCCGTAGGTGCTGATAACCAGGCAGTTGACCTGATAATTTCGGGTCAGTAAGGCTTCGTCATCGTGAGCGCGTGCTTTGAAGTACTTTGTGAGCATGCGCTTACATGTGCGTGGCTGCACATATAAACACGCTGGCGTGTTTATTCTTGCACGTTTGTCCCCCTGGATAAAAATTCGCGTGAATGAATGTGTGCGTGCGCGTGCGTGTGTGCGTGTGCGTGCTTGTGTGCGTGCGTGTGTGCGTGTGTGCGTGTGCGTGCGGTGTGTGCGCGTGTGCGTGCGGTGTGTGCGTGTGTGCGTGCGTGTGCGCGTGCGTGTGCGTGCGTGTGTGCGCGTGCGTGCGCGTGCGTGTGCGTACGTGCGTGTGCCTTGTTATCCCCGCGAGTCCACAGCGAACGTCCATGCCTCTGAAAAAGGCAATCTGTGTCAAAGCCAGCCCGCGAGCCCGCCTGACGCGAACAACTCAACGGCGTCCACACGTGGCGGTGCCTCGCTGCCGCGCACGCACAGTGAGTCACCTCAGCCAGCGAGCCCGTCGAGCAAGCAACCGGCGCCTTCCTGTCTGGCGGGTCTGACGCAATGCCTGGCGACGTCACTCGTCCTTGGGTGCAGCCACCTGCAGCGCAGCGTCTCCAGATTCGATGAGAATGACGCGGCCCAGCGGCGACTCCATTGGAGGAGTCTGACCTCGCGACCAGCGGCGCTTCTGGTTGGGCATTTAGTTACTCTAAGAATCCACCCGGTGCATATAAAATAAGGCCTGCGTCGCGTCGCGAGCAGTTGAGTTGAGTTATGTGTTAGCAGTAGAGCTATGTGTTAGAGAGGAGAGCTCGGCTCTTCGGGTCTCTAAGCTGTCGGCCCCAGTGCCGAATTTGTAATGCCTCTGTGTATATGCTGTACATAAACCTTGTTTAACTCACCGTCGTCTCGTCCGCTCGTCTGTCAGCTCTGCGCAGAAGCAGTCGCGAGCTGAGAAACATACGCTACCAAACAGCTGGTGACCGTGTCGGTGGAGATCAGAGCAGTGGCGCCTTCGGGACCGTGTTGGCGTCACCGTCTTTCGAAACAGTGGTTGCAGCGGTGAGATTCGTGGCGCCCTTCGTAACGTCGTCGGAGGCGCGCTACGCAACAGCCTGCGTGCGTGTGCGTGTGTGCGTGCGTGTGCGTGCATGCGTGCGCGTGCGCGCGTAAATGCGTCCGCATACGCTAACGAGAACCTTCAGCGGGCACGTTCACGTTAGGGGGTACAAAGCATGTTGGGGAGCGACCTCTCACAATAATGACCTTGTACTTGTGAACTACGACAGTATGAAAACATGCGAGAGAGGGGGGGAGAAAGAAAACATTTATTGTGGAAAGCTTGCGAGTGAAGGTGGGAGGGTCCCATATTTCAGGCACTGTGCCGTGCTCCCGACGGGGCTGCAGAAATTAGGTGCCTTTTTTCCTCTTCTAACCACTACCACCACCCACCCTTATTCCGGGAACCCTCTGGCCTGGACCGACCGCCGGGCTCGAGCGACGAGTTGACGCTGGTCGACCATTTCCGGCTGGGAGATCACAGCCTCCCACGCCTGAGTTAGTAGGTTTGGGTCCACATCCACTGCTGATCGAAGCCTTGGGAAGCTACCTTTGCAATGCAGTAACGGGTGCGCTACAGTGTCTGTCACAGCGCAGTGAGGACAGTTGTAGTTAATTGGTATGTGGGATTTAACGTCCCATAAGCACCATATGATTATGAGAGACACCGTAGTGTAGGGCTCCGGAAATTTCGACCACCTGGTGTTCTTGCACGTGCACGGGCCTACAACATTTCCACCTCCATCGGAAATGCAGCCGTGGCGGCCACGATTCGAACCCGCGACCTGCGGGTGAGGGCAGTTGTAGCAATGCAGCGTTGGCCTCATATGTTGCAATAGTACGCCGTGGGTGAACGCGTTGCTTTAAAGGCGCCTGTAGTCGGTGCCTTCATCTCTTGTGAGCTTTGGATGTGGCGGATGGTATGGCCTGAGGTTCGAGCCGATAATGTCGCAGTAATACATGCTACGTTCGCGTCACGGATCCTCTTGCTTTTGCTTGTGTTCGTGAGTGCGAGGTGATTCGGATCTTGCGCGGGGATGCCCGGTTGAGGCACTCGCCGGCCGCGATCTGTGCCGCTTCATTTCCTTCGATACTTTCGGGACCCGCAACCCACACGGGCAAAAATAAATGAACTTGTCCTGGTTTCGTCCTTAGAAGCAGGTTTTCTCTCATGACAAGCGTGCTTTGGGAGATGTCTTCTCTCAATGCTTTTACAGTTATAAAAAGTATTTAGAACACGATGCATCGCTGAAACCACCGTTTCAACAAGCGGACTTGTCATCTTCCATGCTGTGACTAACCACCTGAGCTTTTGCGTGTTCTCTACCCTCTCTACCAACCCAAACAAAAGAGGAGAAAAGAGCGACACTTATGTTTCGAAGTTTTTGTAATCGTTTCAAGCTTTTGTCTTTCCTTGAAACCCATATGTGTTTGCAGTTGCAGTGTGGTTTTGCCGACCCCTAAATATTTTACCACCATGCACTTCAAAAAAGCATTTTTTCTGGTTCGGCTACAGTATATAAAATTAGAACTTTCTTTTCTTTTTTTTTGAAACTCGATGACAGACATTTTGCTATGGAGAAGGCTATGTCATAGTGACACAACGCACGTCAATAGTGACCTAAATGTACCGGGTATGCGCCATTTAAACATGAAAATCAGCAAAATCATCGCTAGAAGATGGCAATCCGCATTTCATCATCATCATCATAATAATAATCAACATTTCCACCTATTGTACCCTCAAGGGCCTCTCAGCGCATTACAGAAAGGTAGTAGGCAGTGAGATACGATTATGCGCCACAAAGCTGTGTGGTCATGTGAGCCACCCAGAAGCGCCAGGTATGTCGTCGTTATAAGAACGGCACGCGTCGATGTCCACTCACCCTTTCGCCAGGTGGTTGTGGCAAATTGGTGAAAACCGGAAAGCGGCATGGCGCAATTAGGGTACCGTCTTCAGCAGTAATGGGTGCGGGAAAGCTAAAATATTAATAAAAGATTGGCGACACGACCGGCTCGTCATTCACCCACTGACCCAAGTAGCACCATCATGCAGAGCTCAATGGAGGATTATAACAAGACTGAACAATGGTCAGAAGCAGTGCAAAGTAAACTATCACGGCCCTAAATCAATGGAAACTGACGAACTAGCAGGGAAACACGCGCCACATTATTACTTGAAAGCGTGAAAAAAACTCTTCTCAAATGTTTGCCTGACACCCATGCCGAGCAAGAGTCGGCGGCATCATCTCGGCAAACGCGCAATTTCTACGGCAAGCCACTCGCTTCACGACAACTATACATTCGCGGTATTTTTTTTGAACGCGGGATTAGTCCTGGACCAGTGCAGAATTTCTGGTAAACTAATCGTTCCACTTGGATTTTCGATCCCATCATCTGGCGCAGGTGGCGGACGCAAGTCGACAGCCGCCAGTACAAGAGCCGGTGGCAGCGCGCGAGGTCGAAGCCGCCGAGGACGTGCCGCCGCCACCGCCTCCAGGGCCTTCGCTGCCAGTGCCTCGCCGAAGGTGCGCCATGGCGTCCACGGCAAGCCCGAAACGGCCGAAGAGATGGCGCTCGAGCTGATCACTGAGGTAAGAATCGGCGTTGTCTTGTGGCTGGTGCCGCACCAGCGTGGCGGAGCACGAGCGGAGAGAGACGATACGCACGACAGCTGCTCAGCTAACGAAAAAGGGGCCTGTCACTTTATTCGGGGCAGTATATATACAATCTCAGGGGCGCCACCTGCTAGGGGCAGCCTAACTAAATGACTGAAAGGTGGCGACCTCTACATCTCCCCCCTTGAAGACCAGATGGAAGACGGAGGACGCCAGACACTGCACATCACAAGTTCAGGCGGTTCGGAGGCACCATCACTGCGGTCACTGTCTGCAGGGGGCAGTCCAAGGGAATCGGGTGGTTGCACTGTAGTAGTTCGCTGGGGTTCCAGAGGAGGCAGTGTTCGCTGTGGCTCCTGCTCCTCAGACGGCGGTGGTTCCACCCTTGGCGCAGGAGGTGCAAAAGGCACTAGGTGACGCCGGTTGTGCTGTAGGACGCCACCCTGCTCCGTTTCCACGACATAACTTCGTGGTCGGCGTGCTGGGCTAAGCACTGTAGCTTTGACCTGATCAGGTCGTACCCAGACACACTGGCCTGTTCGGAGCGATGACAGATCTTGAGCTCTGTGATGCCTGTTAAAGTCAGCGGCCTGTTTCTGCTTGTAGGCTGCATCTTTTCTCCTCACGTCTTTCCTCGACGGCCAGTGAGGACATAACTGGGAGTCCTGTTTCGGCACTTTGGTTCGGAGTTGTCGTCCCATCAAGAGCTGGGCCGGGCTGAAGCCATCGACTCCGGAGGTGTCCCGGTAGCTGAGCAAGGCCAGATGAGGGCCTGTTGCTTTGCGAAACAACTCCTTGATGGTCCTGACCATTCTCTCCGCCTCTCCGTTCGATTGCGCATAGTGCGGGCTGCTGGTGACGTGGTCAAAGCCGTAAGATGCCGCCAATGCAGCAAACTCGCGTGAAGAGAACGGTGGACCGTTGTCTGATCTGACTTCTCGCGGAATCCCACTTCTGACACCATGTCTTGTGGCTGGTGCCGCGCCAGCGTGGCGGAGCACGAGCGGAGAGAGACGATACGCACGACAGCTGCTCAGCTAACGAAAAAGGGGCCTCCCACTTTATTCGGGGCAGAATATATACAATCTCAGGGGCGCCACCTGCTAGGGCCAGCCGAACTAAATGACTGAAGGGTGGCGACCTCTACAGGCGTGACGTCATTGTATATTCTTCTCTTCACTTGCAATGCTTTGTCACACAATCGCAAGGCGCATTTGTACTTTCCTATACCAGCCACCAATGTGCGGAACATGTTGACTGACACGTTTTCACGGCGTCTCTCACACATTCACAGCGTCTCTTACGCATTATTCGCCGAAGAATACCTGCGGGAGAAGGCATAATTATACAGCGGAACTGTAATGCTTTTCATTACACTGCCTCGTGCAGACATATAACTGTCATCTTCACGTATGGCATTCACCTTTCTTGCGCTTGCAACGCAATATGGCTCGACCGGCATGTGCTCTCTTCGACCTCTTATTCAGCTTCTTCTTAGCTCCCCGGTGTGCCGAAAACACTCTGATGCCGTGCTCCACATCACAATTCTTTTTTTTTTAATTATGAGGTTTTACTGCCTAAACCAGATGTATGATTACCGGGAGCACCGTAGTACGGGGCACCGCATTAACTTTCACAATCCACAGTTCCGTTAATCTGAGTCTACAAAACCGAGTTAGCAGGTTTCTTTCTTTTTTAGAAATTTGCCCCATCGAAATGTGGAAGCTTACCATAGCATTACACGTGAGCAGTGCGATGCACATCCTTTTTCTACGGCAATGGGGTCAAAATAATGAACAAATTCTTCGAAGTTCGTCAAGTCACACTTACAATATATGAAAGCAGTTATTTTTCTTGAACTCGTGCAATTTTAATTGCCATAGAAGTAAAAAAAGAAATAATGAAATAATATCACTTCGTCTTAACTTTGTGTTAAATTAACTGCTCTATATAACATGTACAGTCAATATTTCTGGCTAGCAGTAAATCTTGTTAGACCGATAGTTGAATAAATTATCTGTTCAGTTGGTGTTAGCGATTACCACGTCAATCAAGTGATGTGGTAGTTATATTCGACATAAAGCCGACACTAACTGTGATATATGAAGCGAATGCCCTGAAACCTCTTGTGACGGCAGTGTAGTGATGGCGATTTACGATTTCTCACTTCACTGGAAGCAATTCATGCCTATATCACGTTATTTACAAGCAATTGGTTTTCAAAACTTGGGGGAATAAACGGACAGTTAAGTCCTTAGACTTCTTTGTCTTTTTTGCTAAGTAGTGACTATCATTGAACTTCCGCTGATGGATCCTATTGTTTGACACTCGTTTTCGGTAGCCGTGTTCTTCCTAATGCTTTTATAGCGTCTGGTGGTACAGCGGGGAACGCGGATAGGAAAAATTGTCCCCAGAAAGGTGCGTAGCCAATGAGCTTAAACGTGCGTGGCTTTGTGAATCCTCTAGGCGTAGAAGAGCATGACAGCATATGCCGGTTGCTCGTGAGCTGAGAAGGGAGGCAGCCGTAGCTACTTAGGATAAATGTGAAAAGTCCTTAGGGGCTACCTAGAACCTTTCAAAGACATAATAACATTATTAAGGGCGCCGTAGTGGAGGGCTCCGAGAATTCGACCATCTGGTGTTTTTTAACGTGCACTTATATCTATACATACACAAGCTTTAAGGCATTACGCCTATACTATAAAACCCGGCCGCCAAGGCGGTGATTCGGTCCCGCGACAATCGTCTCAGCAGTCCCGCACCATAACGACTAGACCACGGTGGCGTGTAGTAAGCGTGATTGGCTAGCGATATCAGGCGCATCGTCATCATCACTGCTGGCATCACTGTCATCTATTCTAGCATCGTCACTATCGTTATCATTTCTATAACGCCATCATCAATACGAGTATCATCATTATCAAGTAGCAGCATCCTCATCACTGACTTTCCCCTCTGGTAACGTGACCACAGAAAATGCGACTACTACTACTACTACTACTACTGCTACTATTATTATTATTATTATTATTATTATTATTATTATTATTACTAATACTGCTGCTGCTACTGAAACTGCTACCTTCACTATACCATTGTTACTACTACTGCTTTTCCTCGTACTACAACTACTGCTGCAACTGCTGATACTACTACTACTAGTGCTACGACTACTACTACCACTGCTCTACTAGTGTTTCTATACTACTGTTGCTACTACTACTACTACTATTCTTGCTGTAGCTGCTTCTACAACTACTACTACTACTATTATTGCTGCCACTACTGCTATTACTACAAGTAGCACAATTGCCACTAATATTACTGCTACTACTACTGCCACTGATACCACGACAACAACGGCCGAGAGTGGAGTAAGACAGCTTCGGTGTAGAAGCCTGTGTTGCGCTTTTTATTGATTGATATGTGGGGTTTAACGTCCCAAAACCACCATATGATTATGAGAGACGCTGTAGTGGCGGGCTCCGGAAATTTCGACCACCTGGGGTTCGTTAACGTGCACCCAAATCTGAGCACACAGGCCTACAACATTTCCGCCTCCAACGGAAATGCAGCCGCCGCAGCCGGGATGTGTTGCGCTTTTCAACGCCATGTGGAAACACTGCAGCTGACCACTATTGTGTCCCACATTGCGGGCTTCTTGCTTGTGTCCCACTCGCTTCTTGCTTTGACCTGTGGCTTATTGCGCTGTTTTCAAAATGATTCATCGCAGGAGAGCGAGTCGCGCATCGACGTGCTGGCCGAAGAGTACGTCTCAAAGATCACGCCTGACCCATCGACGACCATTTACGCGGACCAGAACTCCGGGAGCTCAGCAAACGCCCCAGGCAGCAGCAGCTACCCGGTGTACGACAGCTCCCAGGCGGAGCCACCCGCCATGTCATCGCAGAAACGCCGCAGTGAGTCTATCGTTCACTCGGTTAATACGACAGCATTACCGAGCTTGTTTTTGCGAACGTTCACGTGTCGGCATCGCTGTCGGCGTTCCTATAGCTGTGAGCGAAACATCAGCGTTGTCCGTGAGCAGAAATTTGAGATAGTGAAATAAATAAATACAAAAAACTTGGACACAAGTGGGAATGAAACTCAGCTCATAGGCGCCACGTGAACGTGATCTACCGATGAACTACGCGATTGCTAGGACTGCTTCGATAAAAAAAACGGAAAAAAATAGCCGCGTATATCTGTGATTTGCTGCAAATCTCGTCGAAAGACGGTGGTCTCTTTTCGGTGTTCTTTCGTGCAAAGCGCCGCGTTTTGAGCACAGCGTAAGAAAGACTGCATCATTAAAATTACGTATCTATGTATTTTATATCAAAGTAACACGCCACCTAATACTTGATGTTGATGTTAGTACGTAATAATTCATGTTTTGCCTCAGATATGCGTGATATTTGCGTTTTTATCGGCAATGCTCACGAGTATGAATGTAATCACCAGTTCAAGATGGCTGGGCGTTCAGCAAGTGCTATTACCTTGGCCGCGTGGTACAATTTTTTTGTGTGACCGATGCACATACAATCTTTTCGTGTGACCGATGCAAAAACAAATAGACAGGTCGAAATTTCGGCGTTTATGTATCCCAAGAAAGACTGCCTTTAAAAAAAATCAATACGAATGTTACATAATACGAGGACTGTCATATACGCCCGTAAGGTAGCGGAGTGGAAGCGTCTACTCGTGAATTGCACAATGAGCGAGGCAGTTACAGGCCTACGAATTACAACCGACGAGACATATATAGTACAGACAGCATCCGCAAAAGAATCAAGGGGTTGCTCGTTGTGCTAACGCTGCTGGCTTCAAGACAGATCGGCTTGCCAAGGCTGACTGCTTGACGTTTATGACCTCCTTTTTTTCCTTCCTCAATGGTTTTAACACCCCACGCCCCCTGTCACCCCCTACTATTCTTTCGAGAGAACGCTACCGTAATCTGTTGCGGTATTCGCAGGTGGACGCCCAGGGCGCAGCGCGCCAGTGCAGCGGCGCCGTCGTGTGGCCATCGAGGGCGATGAACGTGTGGTGAGCAAGCCCCAGATGGGACGCTGGTCGTCGCTGCTGCCCGTGGGCACGGTGGTGCGCAGACCGTCGACCAAACTGGTGCAGCTCGTCGCGCAGGCCATCCACGAGAGCCCGCTCTATGTGCTACGAGTGACGCACGTCTACGCGGCGTTGCAGTGAGTGTATACACTTGCCACTTACGCCGTACACTCTTCCTTGTCTGCACTCTCGGACATCATTCGAAAGGCTGCAGCGCGCAGGTTGGGTTAAACTGAAGATGACACAAGACGAAACGATCACGTCTTCTTCGACTTTCTCTGTGTCTGCGTGCGCTGGAACCCTTTTAAAAGCAATTACAAGTCATCCTCAGAAGCTCTAGAATAGCTTCGTTCACAAAGGGCTGTTTCTCGGGTTTTCGGTTTGCCCAGGAACGCCCTTGCTAGGCGAGCCGAAAATCTACAGCTGGGCTGTGGCGAATATTTTCGCTAGGCTGAGCTGAATACTTGGCATCTGGGTGACGAGTTTTTCTGAATATGACATGAATGTTTATTCGTGTTTCACGTCCAAAAAACAACGTTACTAACTTGAGGAACACCGTGGTAAAGGTTACCGGAAGGTTCTGCCACCTGGGGCTTGTTAGCGCGCGCCGAAATCTAGAAGCGAAGTGCGAGAGACCCGTGTACCTATTGAAATGAGGCCGCTGAGGTCGGGATTCAATGCTCCTACTTTGCGAAAGCAATGAGAAACACCTACAAATTTCATTTTGTGATATATGTAATGCCGTCGAACTATCGTAATGTTAACTTCATCACTCGGAAGAAGAGGCGGATGTCGAAAGAGGCCGGCTTACAACTCTTGGTATTGTTTCAAAGCTTTCTGGACGCAGAGTTGGCGACATTCGTTATTTCGGTCGCTTAAGTTTCCCTTCCGGAAAATCGTGCACTCGCTGGACGAAGTGCCAGCTAACATTGACATTTTAGAGCCACGCTTTCTGATATCATGTGTATGGGCCATATCTGAAGTAAATTTTACGCCATGATTCAGGTGCCATATAGATACCTATATTTTAGAGTGACAGATATCTCGGTGATGGTTCCCAAATATACTAGTCGGCGTTCCACGGTATTTTTTGGCACAATGTGGACCGTATGCGGTGCGATACGAAAAAAAAGGAGATCAGTTGTATCTGTGCTGCTCAAAATAACACTTATAGATTTTTCGAAATACATGGAATCGTAAGCGGACCGCACGTTTAGAGACATGGACTATGCATTACATATTAACGTTTGTGAAAATGTGCCTTAATCCCTATCATTTATGTTAAGTACTGTGTAAGTTACTTTCCATAAAATTTTAAATTTTACAAGTCATATTTGTTTGTACAGTATAAGAACTTTTACTTCAGGCATTTAAAATAAAGCTACACCCAAACCCCCATTGGAGTTTCACTTTACGCTCAGAACTTTATATCTGTTAAGCCAGAGTTCTTAAAAAGAAACAGGCTTGTGGTTCTTACCCTCTGACATTACACTGACGACATTTAATGCACTTTACAGAAACAGGTATCCTTACTACAAGCTTCTGGACAATCGGGGCATTAACAGCTGGAAGGTAAGTGACGCAACAACCTACCGCTGCTGCTATCAGAGCAATCCTCCCCACTTAACGTCGTCTCATTGGTTTAAAGCAGCTCACGCGAAAGTAGACGCAGCGACACGGGAGAGGCGCGCGCAAGGTGCCGACAAGCATATGGACGAATCGTTGCTGCGTCTTCTTTCAGGCTGAGCAGTTTTAAGTTTAAAATCTCATCTAGCCCGCTCCAGCAAGCTGTCAGAGTGGCATTAAAGCTTGATACTTTAGAATAAAACACCGCGAAAAAAAGGGGGAGGGGGATATTGAAATATATAGGACTTAAAGCAGTGTGATTGTGGTGTACACGTATCCCGAAGGAGTACGGCCACCAGCGTGGGTCCGGTCTTAGCGAGCCGCAGGGCACGCGTTAACCGTCGCCGTGGCGGGAAACACGATACTGCTCAAGTCGCAACACTTTATTGTGGCAACACCAAACGCAGTACAGCCCGTTGCAAAAAAGGCGCGGCGGGAAAGCAAGTAGGCTTATCCACGCCACGGGCACAAAGTACTACACAGGGGTGCCACGAGCACGTCTCCGCGGTAAAGGTGATCCACGGAGACACCGGGACAAAGGGCCCGGTTGCTCGAGCGAGGGCAAAGGCGCTCGCGTTGGCTTCGAAGGGAGACGGGTCGGCGTAGCTAGGCCACGCACTAGGACACCGTACTGCCCTTCGGCCGTGAGTACGCAGCGGGGCAACAAAAGGTGAGCGTTCGCATCGGGCGCGAGGCGCCGTCAGCGAAGTCCGACGAGCCCCGAGCGACGGGACTCGACGGACGGAAAAGAATGCGTGGCTCACCGTTTGAAGTCCCGGACTGTACTCCCCGCTCCCGACGCAGCGCGCGAAAACCTCTCGGGAGGCTCCCCGCGCGCGGCGCCACAGTCAACATCCGCTACCGGGTGAGGGAGTTAAACGTCACTCCACCCTTCCCAGCGCGGCTGACGGCAAAGGAGGGCAGACATGTCGGGACATGAGAATGGCAGAAAAGGCGGGAAAGCCCGCGCAAAGGCAGCGGGCCAGCCTCAATTCCCACATCCCCCCCTCCTAAATTTGCCCTTTACCGGTCTGCAAAAGGCAGCCGGACGTCACCCATGCAGTTAAAATGACACTGCTATGAGCTACAGCTAACCTCAGTCCAGCCCTGTTACTGCTGCTAAAAAAAGATCACAAATGAGAAACAAAACATAAATAACAAAGTAAACACATGACACTATACAAATAACTGCGGAAGGGAGGACAGAAACGTGGCACTGGTGTTCGTGGTGCTTAAGGGGAATAGCGTCCACTGCGCGGAGGGGCGGAAAAGGGCGTGACAGCGTCCGCTGGGTGCGATGCCCGAGTGCGAGGTCAGAGGTACGGGAGGGGGCTAACTGATGGCTCGTTGCTGCTCTTGATAAGCCGCGAGTCCGACGAAAGCCGCTTCGGTTGTTCGGAGGCCCCGCATTTCTGGCTCGATGACGGAGCTGGATGTTGCGGGAAGCCGGGCCTCTCCGGTGGTCAGGGAGGCCGAACCAAAATGGCTGCGAGGCGCCCTGGCGTTGGCGGGCAGCATATAGCTGCTTTCAGCTGGCCTCGCGCAGGAGCCATGGTGGAAAGGCAGCACGGCTTCTTCGGCGACAGCCGAGAGCAGAGCACAGCCGGATGGTCTGATGTCAATGGGTCAATGCCCCCCCAGCACCTCCAGTGCCCGCATCGATGGGGGGGAAGCCGACGCACTCTTCGCGGGCTCGCACTGAAGCGTCACGCACTCACACGCACACACACCGCCGACAGCTGCGCGAGCGTAGGCGCAAAGCGTCCTTCGTCTCTCTCTCTCCCGGCAAGCACCGACACTCAAGGTCACACACAGCTCCCTTCGCGGTAGACGAAACGAAAAAAAAGTAAAAAACAGAGCAAAACGACACTCAACATCTGGCGAAAAAACATAAAAGACAAATAACACTTAATATTAGACAAAAGAAACATAAAATACACATGAACACTTCAAAAAAAAAAAAGAAACACTGGCAGCAGACAGGGCGGGGTCAACTCCTTTACGAGAAAAGGCCGTAAAGAAGCTAACCTATACTGAGGCTAGACAGTAAACTGAGGGCCTTCGGTTGCGGAGAAGTCCGCCGTCCGGCGCGAAATCACAAAGGTGACCGCTTCCTCAGATTATACCGGTGCGGGTTCCGAATGCGGTCCATCGCTCCGGGTGTGCCCGTTGCTTGCGCGAAGTGCCGCAGGGCACTGGCGTAAGCTCGTCAGACCATGACAAAGGGCTTCAGGTCTGCGATGTGGGCACGGCTGAGTTTTCCCAAAGGGGATCTTTCAGCTAGTACGCGCCACGGACGCTCACTGACAATCGGTTCATAAGACCGGGCGGCTTTCCAACCCTTGGCTCAACCGTTTGTCAGACGTGGCAGGCACGGAATAGCGATAAAAGCCACGCTTCGTGCCGGGCCAGGTCACAACATTGCTCAGTTTGCAAAAACTTTCGAGCCACTCAGGTGACCGGCCATGGGTTCGTCGTGAGAGGATCGCAACAGTGCGGCTCTCAGACTTTTGGGCATAACCACCTTAAACGGGTTTATGGACTCGTCGTCAGTGGCTATATATTTCAGCAGGAGCCCGTCATGGTCCAGCAAAATGAATCCGCCGGGGACTCAGCGACACACGCTGTTGCAGCCCCCTAATCGCGCCCGCCACAGAACAAGCAGCGTAACGGCGCTCCGCGCCTCGTCAAGACGGTTTAACGGCGCCCGCCGCAAAGCAAGCAGCGTATACGGCGCTCCGTCCCTCCGAGACTCGAAACGGATCACTCTGCTGAGCCTTCAGTAGCTCTTCGCTGCCGAAAGCAATTCCCATTCTCCCAAATGGGGGAGTCTGGTATCGCGCCCACTCAGGACCGCAGCAACCGCCGCGTGAGTCGGCGTTACGGGTTCGCTCTCGGCCTCGTGGCCTTCGGAAAGCTCCCCCGCTCGGCCGCTTCGCGGTGCGCCGCTTACCTGGTTAGCAGCCAAGGTTTGTCCGCATGGGGACTCACCCTTCTCGCCGAATGGCGGCGAAGCTGCTGTTTCGCCCCCGACGCTTGCATGTGCTAAGGCACCGCGAGCGGCCGTCGCACCGAAATCCAGGTTCTCGGCAGACAACAGGGGGGCACGAGATAGCGCGTCAGCTACCACGTAGGAGTGTATTCACCACAAAAAGGGGTGACGACACAGGCGAGCGCCGAAGGGCGCCCGTCGATAGAGGCGGTGGCCTCTTGGTGCAACGCGGCATGTCACGAAGCAGACATAACGTTCGGGTAGGGCAAGAGGCCCATTCCGAAGCGCGCCATCTCCAAAAAGAGCGGCTAGGCGCCTCGTGTCGTCACCGCAATAGGGGGTGCCGACACAGACGGGTGCAGAAGGGTTCCCGTCAATAGAGGCAATGGCCTCCGTGTGCAACGCGGCATCCGCTAAAAGGGACAGCGGACAAAAGTCCCGCGAAGCAGCCATGTTGCGACGAGCCCGAATCGCGCAGGCGAACTGACTCGCTAAGAGCAGTCAAAAGCTAGAGCTTTTGATACCGCGTTGGGCGCCAGTGTGGTGTACACGTATCCCGAAGGAGTACGGCCACCAGCGTGGGTCCGGTCTTAGCGAGCCGCAGGGCACGCGTCAACCGTCGCCGTGGCGGGAAACACGATACTGCTCAAGTCGCAACACTTTATTGTGGCAACACCAAACGCAGTACAGCCCGTTGCAAAAAAGGCGCGGCGGGAAAGCAAGTAGGCTTATCCACGCCACGGGCACAAAGTACTACACAGGGGTGCCACGAGCACGTCTCCGCGGTAAAGGAGATCCACGGAGACACCGGAGCAAAGGCCCGGTTGCTCGAGCGAGGGCAAAGGCGCTCGCGTTGGCTTCGGAGGGAGACAGGTCGGCGTAGCTAGGCCACGCACTAGGACACCGTACTGCCCTTCGGCCGTGAGTACGCAGCGGGGCAACAAAAGGTGAGCGTTCGCCTCGGGCGCGAGGCGCCGTCGGCGAAGTCCGACGAGCCCCGAGCGACAGGACTCGACGGACGGAAAAGAATGCGTGGCTCACCGTTTGAAGTCCCGGACTGTACTCCCCGCTCCCGACGCAGCGCGCGAAAACCTCTCGGGAGGCTCCCCGCGCGCGGCGCCACAGTCAACATCCGCTACCGGGTGAGGGAGTTAAACGTCACTCCGCCCTTCCCAGCGCGGCTGACGGCAAAGGAGGGCAGACATGTCGGGACATGAGAATGGCAGAAAAGGCGGGAAAGCCCGCGCAAAGGCAGCGGGCCAGCCTCAATTCCCACATGATATACAGTGCTTGCCCCGTTTTCACTCTATGTTGCTATAATTGTGAACAATACTGCCGCCTCCCCCCCCCCACCCCTAGGAACCCTTACTTCTAACACATTCTGAGTGGCAACGCCTATAGCTGCGTGGACAAAGGTTTACGTTCAATTCTCTGTTTTTTCGGGCCTCCCATATCTGGCTCATGCCCCCAGAAAAGGTCTCTAGCAGTCGCGGCCAACTCACTAATAACTCACCTTTACCTTCAGTATGGGCGGCAACGCGGTGTGCTTAATTGTAAGCACCCGTGTACCAGGTGGTCGCGTCATTTGGATGTTTAGAAAAAAGAAACGCAACGTTTTGATATTCTAGGATTTCTTTTGATCAATTTATCGCGTATGGTCTCAATCATAAAATCTGGTATAGAATCTAAAACCAACGACCACCTTATCACTGTTTTTTGTTGTTTTTTTACGACTTGATTGTACATTGTAGACCATGCTGATGCTATTTTTCTTCACTGAGCGACCGGCAAGCCACCTTACGTAGTCGCTACAAATCTGGCAACCTTGTGCTATCTGCCTGTGTTTGCGGTGTCTGTGCGGGAACACAAGTCCTAAAAACCTCAATTATCTTTTTCTCAATGAAGCGCACACTAAACGAAAAGAGCACTACATCAAATGCACACTGAACAAAATGTTTTGACTGCTGCAGTTCTCTTGTGGGTACAGTATTGCTGTTTTCATTACCTGACATGCGCTACATCTAGCAGTGACAAACTTAATTAGGTCAGCTCGTCGACTCGATCTTGTTATAGACCGAATGCTTTTCTCTAACCAAAACACGAGTGACCAATCACAAAACGTCAAAACGGACAGAATCGAAAATGACACGTGCATGCGATGTTGAGTGAGAGGTCTTCGCAGTACCCACTATGCCGCCGTTGTTGTGCGTGCCCGTAATCTTTTGCGAACTGAGAGGCTGTCGGTTTGCGACTCGTTCACTGAAATGAGTCACGAAATCATTGCGGTTCCACTGGCTGTCTAACGGTCTCATGATGTATCATCGCAACTGTCGGGACTATCTAGAAAAAAAGTATTTCTGCCGAATTAGTGAAGTATATCTTTCGAAATTTCGAAACCACCTCGCTTCCAACCAAAAATTATGCTGGGTAAACGAAGAAATGCACAAAAAAAAAGCGCAGGCGACGACGCCATCTTGAACCTCTCGCACCAAACACCGGGACGTCTTAAATTTGGCACCGTCTACGAGGCCTCGCAAAGTTTAGAATTAGTAAAAATGAAGCGCATTGACCTCCGAGGTAACCATAAACTTATCATACTAAGCTTCAAGAGGTTTCGTTCAGTCGATGTTGCCTAAAAACAAAAAACTACACCTTGAAATTCATGACCCCAAGCACGGAGATTAGGGCTCGAGAATTAACAGTGAAATTTTTACCTTAATTTTCTCTCCTTTTATTGAACCTAGAATAATAATAAAATAAGTGAAATTATTAGTGTCACAGCACCATTTATGAATTGAAATGGACTCACTGTATCTCTGTAGTGTCAACTTAGGTTTCCGCAGCCACTCAGTTCGAGCGAAGTGCTCTAATGAACGCAACTGAGGTTAATACACTCTCTCCGCCCCCTCACCTGAAAGAAACTGTCAGGCTAACCTTACACAAAGTTTGCTCATTCAGTGAATCAAAGTAAGGGTTGCTAGGACACTTATTACAATCGTTCTTTGGGAGCGACACCAAGTCCCCTATAGAGATATATTTAATATCAAACCGCTATCGAGCGGGAAAAATACTTTTGACACAGGTGCGCTATCAGCACAGCATCTGGCCGTGCAGTGCTGCTAGCGCATCATCGAGCAGGTCGCGTCCTACTACCTTCAGAAAGTTTGTATTTGTTTATCAACGTTATTCACGGTTATACTGGCTGTCAGTTGAGACTTCTTGAAAAGTTCAATACCTGTTGCACGGCACAATGTGTCACTTAAGAATCTGCGTTTCGCAGGCATCTCATTCGTTCACGTCTTTAATTATCAAATGAGCGAGGCAGTGTTCCAGGAGCAGGCGTGTGATATCAGCGAACAGCGGCAAGCCTTCGCGATGGTATAGCGATGGCCGTCCACTCATCACAGGCACGCATATAGGCGCAAAGCTGCAGAACAGGATGCGCGCACCTGTCAATGGTGATGACTGGACGGCACGCACTACGCTATCGCAAAGGCTGGCCGCTGTTCGGTTTTCATTTGGCGCTGCACTGTACAGCAATAGGGCCCCGTTCTACAGTGCAGAGTCCTCAGCAAGCGCCCTTGTCGCGATCCGCCTTATTCCACGAGGTTGAAGAGTATAGACGGAACATCGCGAAACGCCGACGTGTCCCCGAAAGCGATAAGTCTCCATCGCCACTGAATACGTCTCGCTCAACGTGTAGTGCGTGACGTGGGCGCAAGTTGAGCCGAGCGATGCGAGGCCAGTGTAGCGGCGATGCGTCTGACCTCTTCTCCTGTCCGAAGACAGCGAGATGAAATAAGGGAAGCGGTGATGTAAGTTCGCTCGCCTCGCAGAGCTCGGTGCGCCACGCCCTCTTCCAAAAGTGGTTCGTCAAGCTGTGCCCGAGGTCCAAGATGAGCGACAGTCTTCGGTCCAAGAGTTACTTCTGGGGCCTCAACTACAATCTCAGGTGGGTATGCTGGCGCACCGCTCTAGCGCACGCCTGTGTATGCGTTAGTGTGCGTAGTATGTCCTGCAGATTATGTAAACGCTGCCACTGACCAAGTATGGTGACGATATGACGTTTTGAAATCACGTATGTGTTCCTTGTTCGCTGAGCTGGTCCAGGTGTAGTTGTCAGTTGTGTGCAGTTGACAGCGACCTCGAGTTCAGCTCAATGAACACTGAATACGTAGTCGATTCCAAAACGTCGCATCGTTTGGCAAGACTCGGTCGGTGACAGTGATTCATTTCATCAACTACCTGACTAGAGAAACTTTTGTCGAACACTTGACTACGTGTAGGTGTAAGTATATATATATATATATATATATATATATATATATATATATATATATATATATATATATATATATATATATATATATATATATATATAGTGTGCGTGTGTGTTTGAGAGAGAGTGATAGCACTTTTCGACATTGTTATCATATGCAGCGAAAAGCAATGCAGTTGATTTCAGCTGATCGAGAACGAGAACAACCATCTGGAGCTATACAGGGTCGACCATATATAAGATAAATATCCCATGAAAAGTTTGGGTGGTTAAGCTAGAATATTCCTTCAGTTTCATGGTTGAAATTTCCCGGTAAATTTCACACCCACTCACGGTGTCGGTAACCACGTCATAACTTTACGATTTGCGTGTTGAGCCTCTGATTATCTGTGTTCTTTAATGCGAATGATATACACTCCTTCGATGTAGACGACCTTGAACCAATCCGCTGCTTCTCGCGACTAGTCAATATTCCATATATTCCTACTTGTTCTTCACTTGCACTTACTTTTGCACTGATAACGTGCAATTCCTCTCGGTGAAATAGAGTGATTGTGTATTTGATAGTTTGCAGAGCACCAATCATAGAGTTTCTCACAAAACAGCCTAGAAGAAAAACTGGCGCTAGTCAGCTGCTGGATGCAAGGGAATGACGAGATATGTGAGCTTCAAACTTGACTCGGATTTGTATACCTCGCAAACACGTGTGGCTTCACGTTGAATTGGTTGATTTCTTACTAAAAGAGCACGAAGTAAGCTATTTTTTTTTCATTGCACAGAAAAGTGTTTTATTTAACACTGGAACCCTCTGCTTCGATGTACAATTTTAAGAAGCGTAAAAAGAAACCACCGACCGGTAAACTTGGCTGCAGGCAGACGACGAAACGAGCGTTCTCTCCGCCACTTTTAGGCCGTCTGTTTCTTTCTTTCGCCGTTTGGTTGTGCCATCAAGGTAATTTGACTTATATTTTAGAATACGCCTGTTTGAGCTCCGCTTATAAACGTTTTGCTTTAGAGAAGCTTTATTTACGCAGTCGTATTCGCTTTTGGCTCAATACCAGCCAACACAAGCCTCGCAGACACGTATACCGTCATTCCCAGCCCTACAATGGGGAGGGGACCCTTAAGAAATTCGCGCAGACTGTGTCGCTACACTTCCCTCAAGGTGCTTTTGTGAAAAACTTTAGGGCACCAATACCACGGTGGAATGAATCTGCAGATAGCAAAAAATATATACCAAGTTCACACCTCGTACATCTCGTCGTACGAGGAAGCTGCCCGAGTTTCGTGATGTGGCAACTCGAGAAAATGCCGGCTATGTGACGATGGCGGCTGGTTCTGTACGCGGTACGAAGCTTCGGGCGGGAGGGCTTGGCGATCATGTCTGAAGTCGAGGAACGCCAGGCCTCCATTGTCGGTGAGCTTGGGGACGGCAGTGGCAGCGAGCATCGGGTCCAGTCGAGCTAACCCCTGTCCATAATTCGACGCTTTGAAATTTAGACCACACAAGTTATCAAATACGAGGGTACGGAGAACAAAGACGCGGCACTTGCCTTTTGCTATCTTCCGTTCCTACTTTTTGTGTTTAAGCGTGACACGGTTCCGAGCGCAGAACACAGATAAGGGACATGGACAGTGAATACGCAGCGCCTGTTTTCTCAAATTTCGTTGTCCGTGCTTTGCACGATGAACCGTTACGAATGGTGACTTACCGACTTCCTTACGGTCCACATCGGTTGGGACCACAGGCCACGGGAGTGGGTGATGCCCCAGCCACAACCAACCGCCTTCTCGTTCCCGGTCCAAGGCGGAGCAGGTCATGGCGAGGACGATGAAGATGCGTCCCTCCTGTTGTCGCGCATGCACCTGGACAACGAGCCACCGAAAAAGGCATTGGCGTCGTCCACCTTCCAACCCGAACTGCAGGAGAGCCTCTTCTCGCCCCCGGAGACGAAGACACTGTCGGGCCGCAAGCGGAGGCGACGAACCGCGGCCCGCGCCAGCTCTGGTGGCAGGCCTTCGGGTCCTCCGCCACCCGTCGATGAACTGGCTGGCCTTTCGTCCAGCTCGCCGGTGTACCACACGCACCTGTGGGAGACGGACCTAAAGACGGATATAAAGCTGGACAGCTGGCCTGAACCCCTCCAGGTACGAGCCTGCCCCGCAGCGCTGCTGTACTCGTGTACTTACGAGCATCCACTGACCAGAGGGAGCTGCGTTGCTCGCATTGGCCCGTCGCACGTGCACCGACACGCGAAAGTGTTTCCCACGTTGCCAACCGACACAAGCAGTGAGTGAGACGCACTCATGGCGTTCGTCTCACTTCTTGCTTTGACTAACATTTTGACCAACTCCAACTCATTGCTGCCTTTTTTTTTATTCGCTAGGTTATGCGTTCTGGCACTGTGGTAACTCTACAATACTCGTCATGCGTTCCAAGACAACACGGGCAACCGCAGAGCAGGCCAAGCGAGCCGCTCGGGCCAGTGGGGCCCTGTAAGAAGGGCTCCACCCACAGAAATTTCAGTATGCCATTTCAATAGATGTTAATTTCTCCTCCACCTACTCTAATGTAGAAGGCGCTGGTTCCCGGTATGTGAACGCGACCAAGTCCATATTCAACACTGTCCAACTGCATGCGTTTACAAAGCTGTGGAAGCATTCCCGAAAAACGTGATGTGCAGCGAATGGCAGAATTCTCGCCGACTGCGTCAGTTAGGTACATACAGCAGTGTTTTCTTGATTGATTGCAGCACCAGAACGATAATCCTGGCTGATAACGAAACAGTATTGGGACGGGGTTGGTGAAAAGAGAACGCCACGCGCGCGTCTCCCTCCATGCATTAGTGGGCGGACTATGCAAGTTGTGGCTGCGCCTCATAGGAAACGCATGCGTGCGTCTGTTTTCTGCGGGCCCCTCATGGCAAATGTTAATGAATTTGAGGCGGGGCAGTGCGAGCAACGCAGCTCCTGCGCGACAGGCATCGTGACCGCGGCGACAAATAAAAATACTAGAAAATATCGCAACACGAAGAGATGTGGAAAACCTATAACGGAATTTAAATGGCCCGCAAACCACCTCCGAGTTGTTTTTCAAACATTTCAAGTAAACGCACGCATCATGAGCAGAACACCGTTGCAATCGACGATTCGACCCGTGGCAGCGCTACGAGCCACCGGTGCACCACAAATTTCAAGAAACAACCACTCCTTTTTTTTCCGGGCCTTTCGTGCCTCCACGAGATGTGCCGCTCGAATGTCTCTGACGCGCTGATCCAAACAATCTGCGATTGGTCGAGCAAGAGCGTACACAACTTGCGGTCAGTTCGCAAGCAGCTGTCCACGCTGCTCGATATTCGTCGTGTTGCCCGCACGCGATGCGATGGTTGTCTGGCACGGCGTGTCTTCGACGGGTCCGTCCTGTTGGCGATCCTTTGAAGACGTGCGCGTAACGCAGGGTCCTTACCGCCACGATTCGTGTAGGCACGGAAGCCACGGTTCGCCAACAAGCACGCCACTGCAACGAAACCGACGGAGTTGCGGAAACCGGAAGTAGACGGTGTATCAAGTAGCCCGACGGTGACGACGTATGCAACGCCCGATTCGGAGGCGCATGGGAGTGGCGCTCGGTGAGAGGGCAAAGCCGTATAGAGTTTCTTAAAATTAACTAGATGAGGATTCTGGCGCTGCGATCGTTCAGCGACCATGGGAATGATGGGAAGTACGCGGATTCGCCTAGTCTTCGTACTTGCGGTTGGTGAATCGCACTTGTGCCTTCGTTTGTTGGTGTGTTTTGGTTTTGTTTGGAAGAAAAGAACGAACCCTTTTGAACTTCGTGACCAGATTTGAAAAGATAAGCCTAAAAGAAAAGGGCGTTGAAACACAACCGCTGAACATTCGCTGACCTTTGTTTGGTGAGAAAACAGCTCCAAGCCACACGAACACACATAAAGCCAGAAGCAGGCCAAAAGTACAAAGATTAGACAAATACGTATACTACCCATCATTCCCATGCTCGCTGAAGCGCCGTGCGTTGTAGCTCCCATAGACGCTAGCGCCAGAGTTCCCTCCAGTGTATATTAGGAAGCTTTATGGGCAAAGCGGCTTTGGGAGCGGATACCGTGGAGGCCGGGTAGTGCAGCATAGAGCGAAAGGAGAGATCGTCGTGGTTTCGATTATCGAAAGCATGTGATTACGCTTTTACGGCATGGTTTCGAAAAATTCTCGCGACTCTGTGTTCGTCGTACACTCGTGCGAAATTTCCCCACCACAACTGAATGTCGGCCTGTGGGTGGTTTACGGGCCCTTTAAGACACAATTCATGATGCGTTCTGAGCCCCGCATAACGAAGTAATAAAAAGAATAAATAAATAAATAAACAAACAAATAAATCATTTATTTTACGTGCCCTGAAGCAATCACGTGGTCTTAGTGCAGGCGCACGCGAAAATGAAACAATACAAATGAATAATACTATGCAGACAGCCTTCAACAAAATCAAATACAGAGTGAAAACACACAGAACAAATAATTGAGCGCAAAATTGAAAGAATAAAAACACAAGACGAGGATCATGAAATGGAAGCGAAAAATAAAAAGTAATATAGACAACTATGTAGAAGGCTTCCTGAAAGACCGAAAAGGAAAGGACTTCAGCGTTCTGAAAAACTATGTGAAGATAGTGCAGAGCTGAGATAAAAAAAAATGACAGTGGTCTGTGAAATACATCAAGATCGTGAAAGTTAACGTTATAGAGACTGTGTACTTTGTGATCAGTGAAGTGTTGAAAGAACTTGGCAGCTGTATGAAATGGTACATTCACTCTGGTTAACTTATGCGGAATTCGAAATATGGGCAACTGAGAAGTTAAGGGCAGGATATCATACCATTAACTATGTTCTAAAGAAATAATAGGTCAGCGTGATTTCGTTGGCAGTGCACGGTGGCAATAATAATCTGACAGTGTTGTGACGAGATCCAGACTCATTTCTTGCAAAAAGATGATTGAAAATTCTGATAATTTTTTTTCTGGACTCGCTCAATGCCGTCATTGCCAGATTTAGCAATGGCATTCCAGATGACAGATGCATGTTGAAGTTGAGGAAAGCATATTGCGGTGTAGAATTTCTGGAACGCTGTAGGAAGAACTGAATTCTAGAGAGATTCTATACAAACGCAGCCGTGAGAACGAAGGCCATGCATTTTTTCTTTGCCACGGCAAAGAAAGAAAAGATTGGAAGAAAACAATACAAAGAAAGAAAGAAAGAAATGGTATCGTGTTTTTAATAACAAGCCATTTAGCTATTTATTGGTGCGAATGCATTCACTGCGAGAACTCTCCCTAGCACCTAAGGCTTTGCGCCGGTCACATGAAACAAAATATAGACAAGTAAAAAGAAATGATTGAAAAGTACGGCATAGTCGGACAGGTTGGTAATTCAGGCAAATGTTCTGTCGCCCATAAATATGGGCGACAGAAACACACGCCATACAATACAGGCGTTATCCTTCCACCTGTGTCTTTTTTTTTTTGCCAGGCTTCCGCTGAATATCTCTTTGCGGTTTAGTCAGTCTTGCGATACCTATCTGCTGGAAAAATATATTGGCGTATGGGCGTTACGTGAAGACCGAGCTTTTGCGTCAGGTCCTGCACATAACAGCGTGTACTGTCGAAACATGTACTGATTAATGGATGAATACTTTAGAAGGTTTTGCGTGCCAAGACCAGGAGACACACCTAAAGGAATCAATGGGCGAATGTTAACAAGACCACCGCTTGCAGGAATCCATGAGCTCAGCTGCATCTGCGGCCACGTCCGCCGTGCCTGCAATCAAGTCGCCGGCGGCGACGTTTGTGGAAGCGGCCGAGGATAGCTTCCAGAGTTCACAGCAGTCACTGTCGGGCAAACAGCTTCCGCAACTTCGTCGGGAGGAGCAGCTGCAGCAGACGACGCTGATGGCGCAGCAGGCGACGACGCAGCAGCCGCAACAGCAGCAGATGCTGGAGGAGTTGCCGCAGGGGTCTCCGGGGTTCCAGCAGACCATGAGTGAGTTCGTGACGACGCCAGCGGCAGGCCAGGCCATGGACTGGTTCAGATCGGATGAACGCGAGCGTGAGTTGTGTGCCCATAAGATAAAAACAGAAATGACGTTTATACAGGCAAACACTTCATATGTTACTCTTGCATATACAGGGTTCCTGAAAGAGTTTCCCGTGATCTTGTAATCATCTTGTCTCACACAACCAACCTGCTCAGTTTCGATGGAATGCCATTCGCAGGTCCCCCCTTGCCATTCGACGACAAGTTCAGCATTTTTGGCTCACCGAAAGGTGAACACGGGGCCGTGCAGTCGTTCGGCTCCGACTGGCAGTATTCGCCCCAGTCGCTCCTCTGTTCGCCACCGCACCTCACGCAAACGTCTTGGTCTCCGGGCCACGTGGCGTCGCCCTTGAGCGATGCACAGACGCCGCTGCTGACACCCAAGCCAGAGGTGATCTATCGTTTAAGCTGTGCATTTAAGCATGAAGAGTTTAGGTGATCCCGTATACTCTCGCTCATACGTCCGCAGCGTCACTCGTGAGTCGACTCTCTGGGACTTACTCAGACTCGGATCGAGTCGTCAGTCCGAGTCGAGATGAAGGGAAGTTTTCATGAATGTGAGTCCAAGCCAGTGCGGCTCTGGAAAATGTTGGCGAGTCTGATTCCTAGAGGGCGCGGAGCTGAAAATTTATTTGATGAGTCTGTGTGAGCTACACAACCTTTTGTCGATCTAACATATATGATCTTGCGATTCGTTTTAGCAAAGAAGCTTCGAGACCTAAGTTAGTTCGTTAAAGCTGATTCTCATTATAACGGTAGAGTTTAAATGCGGCTCTCCGCTACCAGCAATGTCGGTCACGGGGCTCAACAATGAGCTGAGCAAGCAAAGGGTCCACGCGGTTGTTGTATTTGACATATCCTGACAGTGCCAATGTTGGACCCCGCTCCATGCGGAAACGCGCACCACATAATTTTCAAAAAAAAAAAATGAACTGCAGCCCTTCGTCTATCCTGCCGAAATTACAGATGCGAAAAGTCTGGGGACTTTTAAGCTTTGCTTTTAGGAGTTGAACGTGACAGCGATACTCTGTTCTCAGTGCGTACTTCGAACACTTAGTGCATGACATATTTTCGAATTTGCTATGCACCTACTACTTGGCCTAAAAGGAATAGGTGATTTAAGTGTGTTCCTTTTGTAGAGGGTGACTGCCTTTAAACCATGAAGTCAGTACGATAATCGCATGTTCTGACGCCCGATGGCGTTGTATGCTTATACCACGCATTATTACTGCAATATTTCGTGCTGTATTGGGCAGCATGTCTACAGGACACGTGTGCTTGTAATGCGTGAAAGTTACTTCCACTAAATAACCAATCAGGGGAAGTTCTTTTCACTGAATTCACTAGCAGAAGCGTGGCTGTGGTAGAACACCCGCTTGCCACGCAAACGAACCGGATTCGATGCCCACACAGAGCCAGAATATTTTATGAGTTATTGTATTTGAATCTGCCTCGACTTGTTGGTTACGCAAAGTATGATTTTTTTGCTCACAACCAACGACGCTGACGCCAGAGTTTCTCGAAAATGAGCGCATTACGGCTCTTTATAGTAGGTACAACTCAGTGATCATCAAAATTTCTTTACAAAATTTGTAACGTTTTCATTTTATAAGTTTCCTTACTCGAAAATCAAATAATATTTTATAAGACCACTCAACTATTGACCAATCCCCCACAGTGGGTGTGAGCCACAAGTGAAAGCCAACAAGAACCACAATATCGCTCTCGCGTTAAAATGCGTCATATTGAGCTTCAGTCCTCCTGCAAATGAGCGAAAAGGGGCCCTGCTACACATCTCTGCCCTGGTCAGAGGACACTGTCGATTCGTCGTCGAGGATACTAGGAAGATATGCCCCAAACACTATAGCGCAGCATACGTCCGGGCGTTTTACAATTACTTCTTAAAGTTAGCTGCGAACCGCACGCTCTCCTCTCGTCAAATGACGCCATGAACAGACACCATGGCCATTGGCTGGTTTGAGCAGTGAGATATAACTTATAAGCTCTCGCTTGAGGTCTCGCCAAAGGAAAGTCTCATGCTCGAAGAAACAAGAAAAGAAAGTGCTCGGGGTCATGGCGTGCGCCGACGCACAGACCTAGCTTCTTGTCCCCTTGTCACCTCCTCTCTCCCATCTCCTCTGCTTAGCGTTGAACGCGCTCGCTGGTATACGAGACGAGAGCGCCGAGAACGTGTGACGGATTCTCCGGGCCGCCACGCGTAGTTGATGACTTCTAAATATTTTTTTTCGGCCATCAATTCATGATCGAGGCGATAAACTGCTTCAATTGAACCGTTCGATGATTATTGGCAGGGCCCTCTTGCAGGGCCCTCTCTGATGAGCGAAGAGTTGAGTTATGTTGAGTTCTAAGCTCTCCCCATCTGTTCATACCTTGGAGGGGCACTGCCAGTCGAATGTGCCTTTTTCGCGCACACACATTGAAAGCGCAGGCCAACGTAGCAAAGCTCGCTGGTTACGCCACCTATATATATATATATATATATATATATATATATATATATATATATATATATATATATATGCTGCATGAAGCTGACGCTTATAAAGCTGAACATGATCGTTCTCTCTCTCGCTCGCTCTGCAGGATGAAAACATCATACAACCGTTGGCTACGATGCCGATGCAGTGCCTAGACAGCCTCATGACCACCTTAGGACTCCCGCAGGCCGATTACATGGGCGGCGCCGCCGCGGGCCTACGCATGCCATTGCCAGAGTGGCAGCGAACGAAGAATCGGAAGGGTGTGAAAAAGAATGTCAGCCAAGGAATGTGGATCGGCACCATCATGGCGCTCGCGCCGTTGACGCGCAAGCCGGGGGAGTCTCCTACACATAGCGCCGACGGCGACGACGACACGGACGAGTGCGACGACGAGGACATCCTGCCGTCTGAAGAAGAGGACAGCTGCTTAGTACCGGCCCCTGCCGATCCCTACGGGGGGCCGCCGGCGGAGCTAGGCGACCGCAGCAAACTCGAGCCAGCTTCTACGCCAGCGATATTTGGAATTGCGTCCTCTCTGTTTGAAAGTACCTAGGCCAGGCACGGTGCATTCTAGAGATCTATTGATTTTTTTTTATCGTGCCAAATGTCGGATGAAAAGCACAGCATTCGTTAGCGCTAGTCCTTTGGTCTAAATTGCCGGGGAGAGTCTGAAAAAGAACGCAGTGGCATCGCTGGGTGAAGGATTTTTATTCCCACGTCAAGTTTCGAGTTTTACGTTAACAGTTGTTTTGGGAGAGAAGTTACGCAATCAAGGTGTGCTTCAAGGTGTGTGCGGCACAGCCTTCACGCCACCGCCAGTTCCTGAAGAAGTGGCAAGAAACATCTTTCACCCACGCATTTCGTACATGGCCAAAAGCCTCTTGATGCTATAAAGTACCTCAGAACGGCACTAAAGTGTGATTGTAGTGGTGACATACAATCATTGCGCACCATCAATACCGTGGCCCTTCACTGGCAATAAGCGCAAGTTCTGCTAAGTTCCACTACTGAGGTTCACCACGGGTTTTCGGCGACACCTGCCATGTTTATAGCTCTCTCCTAGCACGTCAATCAGTCTACACGTTCTTTTCTCTCTGTCGACGACTTGAACATTCAGTGCAACGATGGAGGTTCCTGCCTTGTTTGCGCCCCTTAGAAGTTTGTTTCGCACTCATCAGCAGCACAGGCGCCGAGTTGGGCGTCAACAGTAGATACCAAGGTTCACTTCTGTACGTTCTTCTTTTAACATTCCCGCGTCAAAAACGCAGTATGTTGCCTGGTGACTTGTCTAAAAATACCATGACCAAGCTTCTTTATCTTCTCGACTGCCTATAATTGGTCCTTAATTAATTAAAGGGTGCACCGCATTCTTCCGTGACATAGGATACCGTGTCCTCTTCAACGCAAATTCAAGCAGTAGCTGGGTTTTTTTTTGTTGTTTACTCTTGGTTCCATCAGGACAGGCCACAAGACGGTTGTACATAGATTGTCGAATTAGGCGCTCAGTTGCGTTGCGACTTGCCGCGTTTGTACAACGGTGCTGGCTCTGTGTTAAAAACAGGCGAATTCGAGGTCATAAAAGTGAGTGATTTCTAAAAGGAACACGTTTTTGAAGTGATTAGTTTCTTTGTTGTTACTTGCGACAACTTCGCTTTAGGTAATGGTCACGGAAGATTGAAACATAAGACGATATTGTCCTTCAGAAAGGAGCATGTCTCAAACGTAGTGTGTGGGGAATCGCACCCACAAATGCAGTACAAACATTCATTTTGCGGGATGTTCGGACGTAGCTTGTCAAAACGGCGAAATAACTTATATAGTGACGGCGCTGGAGACGACGTACGCTCTGAGGCACCACCCAAGACGCGATCACCATCACTCTTCGCGTTGTTCGCACAGAGCCTCGTTGGATTGTTCCTCCACTTCGAATGGTAGCCCCGTTAGTCTTAAGCAGCCTCGACACGCCGCTTCTGCCACGTTCGTTCGTTCTCTCCTCATGTTCCTGAGAGTTGACACACGTGACCAATCTCTTCGTGAAGTCTGATCGGTCTGTCGCGTCTCGCCAAACAGTTGCAAGAGTACAAATTTTTCCTTCTCGTCTACGCCCCTCCTTGATATTAGAACTGTGACATCAGCCCCATTTTCTCATCGTGGCGATGGTAAAATACTTTCTTCGACACCTCCATTCCATTCTGCACAAACTGGCTCATGATAAACATCATCCTGCATTTCTACGTCCCCGTGACTCGGTGTGCCCATTTTGCACGCACAGTAGTATCTATTTGGTGTTGTTCAGGATCATATTCGGTCATAAAAATAACGCTGATACATGATATTACTTTGTTTCCTATCTTGAAAGAAGCAGCATTCATAAGATCATCGAATGCCAAGTAATACACGTGTTCGGTATGCCTACTCCTAGATATTTCTGGGGGAATAGCTTCTTGAAGATAGCACCAGTTTCGCCTTCATCTTCCAGTTCATTCATGCCGCTGTGTTCCGTGTTTTCCACGCATTGCCGCCAAGGCTTTCTCCTAGCTTGCTGAAGGACGTCAGCCTACGCCTTTCGCGGTGTTTGGAAACAGCCAAAGTTATGTTCAGCGATCTTTTGTTTATCAACGAGTTTGTCGTTTTTGGTTAAACATTGTCAAGGAACGCTGTACCTCATCTGTGGTCTTTTGAAAACACAATGCTTTCAATTTATTTGCGAGATTTTCTTCAATTACCAAGGCGTAGTAATTTTTTTCCAGTTTTGTTTCGAACGTGTGCATTGTGTTCTCCCTTTCTTGTGTTCTTTTCTAAGAAAGTTTAAACGTATTTTTGTTACATGCAAAATCCTAGATATGTTTATTGTTCGGGTGCTTGTTTGGTGGTGTTCGTTGTTTGTTGATCGTTTCTGTTCGAATTTCGTTCTTTATCACAGGTTTTCGCTGTTATGATTTTGGCGCATCGGTTTAGGCGGGCGCAAGTGAATTCATTGTCTGTGTCAATACTGACATGGACGATAAGGCAATACATCCAGAATTACTGCGCTGACGCCAACGTTAGAAACCATATACTTTACAGGCTGACACTAACCTTGGTGTTCCACAGCAAAATGCGCACAGGTACAACTTAAGTTTCATGAATTAGTACTGCAGTGTGAATAATCTGCGTTTTTTTTTCTATTTTTTCTCAAGTAGCACGTTTCTTGTATTGTTCTTGCCTCCAGTATTATTCTTGTATTGTTCTTGCTTCTTGATCCGACACAGGTTATGAATAATGTTTAGGAAATAGAAGTCAACTCAATTTAGAACAGCCTGAATGCATGTTCAGATCTGCGTTTACCTACGTTCGATCTCGCCAACTGTAGGCAAGTTTGACGTCTGGTGTACATGGTTAAGACTAAAGAAGGTGTGACTGTGATATGTTGCGACAAAATGTGTGCAAATATTGTTGCGTATTGTGCCAATGTACATTGATGTAAACATAGGAGCTTGCAAAAATATCTTTCTTTATTGCCCTTGCGATTATCCATTGTCGAAATTTTATTGCCGCCTTCAAATTGTTTTATGACTAGACTGCATAAAAAATATTGCAATAATTTTAACAATTGTTTTAACGTTTCAATCGGTTTGTGATGGCTCCACATATAGACTAAAGGTACAGTGCCTTCTTGTGCCAATGTGCACATGTAATCCATTGCCATTGTCTTAAGGCAATTATATTTTCCTCGGATCAGCGTGTCATCTGAAATGCTTGCTGTAAAATGTGGTGCTTGTTTCCTATTCTTCTTGTTTCGCTTTTGGTTCACATGTATTATCTGAAGCATAAACTGGGGTTCTTAGATTCAATAAAAGGTCTTAAAAAACAAAATCAACGCTTACCGTCAGTGTCCTTCCTACGAGCTGTTTTATCGTGAGACGGCCTATCTGTGCCGACGTGACAGTGGCCCGCTACGTGCTGTAGTTCACGCCCCGGCGGACCTAAATAAAGTTTTTTATATCATTTTATACCGCAAAACACGCATAAAGAGATAAACAAAAACATGGGACGGGCGAAGTCTGTAGCGACAGGTGTTTTTCGGCTATATAATTAGGTGAAGCCTGGCGAATGGCAAAACCTGCAGCGTTTTTAGACTGATTTCTCGGTCGAGCCACCAGTTGTGCTTAGCCTGAAACCGGACAATCAAGTAAAAATATTTCCGATCCACCAACATCGTCGGAAAACTCCTTCGGAATGCAGTTTACTCTCAGGTGCCTCGAATTGGTCTTTTGTTTGTTTGTTTGCTGTATATTATGGCACATAATAGCCAAGAAAACGTAGCGCAACTTTTTATTGAGGAGGAGGAAGAGCTTGGAATCTGTGACACACACCCACGATCTTTTGTGGGTGTGTGCCAGTATTACAAAGATAATCATCGTCAACCCTCACGCTCGGGGATTGGCCAAGAACTGCCAATGAAAACTACAATACTGCTTATTAATCTTCTTCTTCGTCTTCCCTGCACTCCTGCTTTCAGTTCCCTATACGGTAGGGAACGCTGTTCCAGCTTCACTTTAGCGTTATCGCCTGTTTGTTGGGATTCTATGTCCTTTTTTATGTGCTTTTCGCAGCCATTAGCAGTCTGCGATTGGTCGAAGCGTGCCATCAGCTGTCTGCCATTGGTCGAACCATCGGTTCAACCAATCGCAGACGGCTAATGACGACGAAAAGCATTAAAAAAAAAAGGAGTAGTATCGTTCTGCGACTGCACCGATGTTTGTAGTCTCCGTCATTGTTAGTCGGCGGGTAGCCAGTACCGAGATGCACCACATTTTATGTGGGCATATTCAGTTTGTCATGGACAGTCACTATACACGACACCCCGTGACGACTTTCCACGCCGAAAAACAAAGGCGCTTCGCCCCTCTCTTTCATGCTGTAACGTATGGAATGGAGGAATGCGGGACATATGCGCGTGCGGTGAGTTATGTGGCTGACGTGAATTGGCTGAACTAAGTGGCTTAAAACCTTGAAAAGTAGATTAAGGATATGGGATTACACTATCGTACACGTAATTTAATGATGTAGCTATACGTAAAACTCAAAGTCACTTCCACAATGAAACAAAGTAGACTCCAAACATACCTCCCTATTGCAAAAGAAAGAAAAAAAAGAACATGCATAATCGCATGTAGTAGTTGCTTAACGATGTGTAAGCATGTGTGTGTGTGTGTGTGTGTGTGTGTGTGTGTGTGTGTGTGTGTGTGTGTGTGTGTGTGTGTGTGTGTGTGTGTGTGTGTGTGTGTGTGTGTGTGTGTGTGTGTGTGTGTGTGTGTGTGTGTGTGTGTGTGTGTGTGTGTGTGTGTGTGTGTGTGTGTGTGTGTGTGTGTGTGTGTGTGTGTGTGTGTGTGTGTGTGTGTGTGTGTGTGTGTGTGTGTGTGTGTGTGTGTGTGTGTGTGTGTGTGTGTGTGTGTGTGTGTGTGTGTGTGTGTGTGTGTGTGTGTGTGTGTGTGTGTGTGTGTTGATTTGTTCTTGTTGCTGCTTTTTCTTGTTTTTTACGTTGTAGCCTTCCAACAACATTTTGTTCGGCAGCATTAGCACGGCATTTTTCGTCTTCTTTCCCGTATTTGTTATTGCCGTGCAGCCCCATCGCACTTGCGCGGCCGATACTTACATTGCACCATGTTTGTTTTGTTTTGTCTTTTTCCCTATATGCTACATGAATATTCAGCCACGAGAAGAGCGCGCGTTTCACACAAAGTTGTCGCAATGTTGTTGTAATCAATCAACCATCTAATAACTACAGCTTATTGCACAAGAAGAACGACTCTGCGAAGGCGGGCTGCTAGCATCTCGAGGCTGCAGAGCTTGGACTTTGACCGGTTGTTTGTCCGAGTCTTGGGTGAATTTGACCGGGGTTAATTTCTGAGCGGTATTTGTTACTATCGTTTAGACGATTCCGTCCATGCCAATGACTAATTTGTCTCCTTGCCAAGGATCTGCAGCCCTTGGTAAACTTCTTTGCCTAATGATGAACTGCCGTTGAAATACTTTTTTGTGGTGGTGTTAACAGCATCTTTGTTGCGCTTGTGCCTTCTTCGAGTGGGGCATTTATCAGGCTGAACAATCCAAAAGGTGTCCAGGTGGAGCTTCAGGCTATGACATCGCACTTTCAATAGATAAGCGACGTTCGACAGTTTGGAAAAGGTGGTGTGGTATGTAGATCGTCAGATCTCTCATGTATACGGACCTCCTAGAGTGCAAGGCATTTGCGTCAGTTCTGCTGAGTGCGCTCTTTCCGCCTCATTTGGCATGTCCAAAGGGAATCAGTCGACGATTTGACCTTCGATTTTCACTAACCGAGGCTCTGGATAAGCTGTTGGATGCTGGCATCATAGCTGTATACCGGTGTAACCGCGTAGTGAATGGTGAGAAAGTTCCCACAGAATCCGTTATTACCACCTTTGCCGGCACTTCTTGCCCATATGAATTGAAAATATGGCCACCAATCTTTCGTGTAGAACGCCTAGGATCTCATCTTCTTCAGTGCTGGAACTGCTGGCGTTTTGGCCACAGCTAAGGGGGTTGCAAATCAGGTTCCCGATGCCGAGCCTTGACTGATTTGTGGGGTTTAACGTCCCAAAACCGAGCCTGTGGTGCTAACCATCACTCCAATAAATGCACTGCTGAGGTAGAAGAGTGCTGTTTATGTGGAGGAGACCATACAGCTGATGACATGAATTGTCAGGCAAGGTAAAACGAAATCCAGCTGCTAGAAATAATGGATAGGCGAAATCTTTACGACGTGAAGCCATTGTTGTTGTCAAAGATCGGACCTTCGGATATGCTGATGTTGCTGCGAGGCAAGAGTCATTAAATGAGATCAAACTTTTCAACTTGTTGAGTCAGCAGCTGGAAAATCAGTGTGGAAGGCGTTAGATCAGATAATAAATACTGTAATTAAGTGTGTCTCGCAGGTGTTTCGCTCGCAGACGATGCAACTACTTTCTAAAGCTGTAGCACCGATGACTAATCTGACGTCTTGTGTAGCAACAGCAGCCGCCGCAGAGGTGTCTGATCCAGCACCTAAGCGGGAACGTCAGGCAAATCCAAAGCCTACTGTACCGGAACCTCCCACCTCGAATGAAGTAGAATTTCAGCATGAGATGGAAATTAGCCATGATGGAAGGCGCCAGAAGCGAACTGGGTCCCCAGTAAAATCTACGTGCCCCAATTCAAAAACCAAAAGAGGTTATTCGTATCTCACCCGCATTCTTATAGAAAGTATTTTGGAAACAGTTGTTGCTGAAGTTTTTCACGCATCACGATAGATACTTTAAAAGTTCTACAGTGGAATTGCCGTTCTTTGTTTTCCGCTTCAACGGATTTATTTTGCTTAGATAATCATATAAATCCTGACATAATAACATTGCAAGATACCTGACTTACGCCTAATAAAATTTACCATTTTAAAAGTTTTCGAATATTTCGGTAAGGTCGCCCTTCACTAGGAGGTGGTGTAATCTTATTAATATCAAACAAATTTTGCAACACATCGAGTCTGGCTTCTCAGTTTATGTCCTCTGACAGTGAAATTCTGGCAATTGACATAAACATGCCAGGATGCCGCCCTTTCTCCATTATAAATGCATATTTTCCCTCAGTCGTACACAATACACAACAATTGAACTGTGTCTTGAGTACCTGCAAGAATGAAATAATTCACACTGGCGATTTCAACTCCCATCACGTGTCATGTGGTTTTAGAAAAGACTCTGCTGGTATATATATATATATATATATATATATATATATATATATATATATATATATATATATATATATATATATATATATATATATATATATACTCTTCTGTGGTACTGGATTATGCATAAAAATTTTACCTGCCTAAACATGAAGCGGCCTACGTTTGTCCATGGTCGAGCACGATCAGTGTTAGATCAGACGTTCTGTAGCGCAAGTCTTGCACTGAAGTCCTGGAGAACAGTCGATTTCGCTTCAAACAGTGATCACCTTCCGGTACACATTAAATTAGGATGTCCCATCAGATCGTTTGAAAGACAATCTAAAACACTGGTGAATTATAAGAAGTTTAAAGACTGTTTTCGCGCTGACATTAGGGTAGCATCCGGTGATAGAAATGTATACCTCGGTAAGAACGTTCTTTCTGTTTCAGAATTATCTAAAAACACTTAGGAGTTTGTGATTACGTCGGCATCAACCAAGAGCGCTCCACCCAGTCGACGGTGGAACACTGAGTGTACTCGGGACTGCAGAAGGAGAAAAGCGGCATGGAAGCGTCTTATACGAATTCAGAGCCCACAAAATTGGAAGGGCTATCAATTCATTGCGGCAACATTTAAACGTACAGTATCACGCGCGGAACAGGAATATGATAAGAATCACTCTGACTACCTACCTAAATAAAAAAGTTATCGAGCACTGTTCAATTTCCTACGCTGTACAAGGAAAATTACAATGCCAGGAAATGTGCACTCAGTGGACTACATCTCGCAAGAATTACAGGAAGCTCTCATTCAATTAACTCAAGGGTTAAAAAATAAATTCACAACGCGCCTTTTACCGTGGGTTTATACACAAGCCAATATTGAGTATACACAGCGGTATCGATTTCCGAATTAGATCAGGCTATGTTAAGGTTGCCAAACTGAGCTGCAGCACCAGGGACTGATATAAGTATAAACTCAATGCTAAATATAATATACCAAGAATTCCCCAAGGATCTGTTAAGCCTAATAAACTACTCCCTTAAGACGGCAAAGATAGCTGATGAGTGGAAGATTGCTAAAATTATACCACTGCTTAAAACAACAGGGGGCTTGATTTAATGAGACAATATAAGACCAATAGCATTAACATCAAATGTGAAACTTATTGAAAGGGTCCTTCATGGTGGTATAACAACATTTGTAAATGACCAACAACTGTTGAGCTCCAGCCATATTAGCTTTAGATCTGGACATTCAATCTGGAATGAGCACGTAGACCTCGAAAGTCGGGTTCACATTGCCCGGCATAAAAAACAGTACGCTGCGTCAGTTACCTTAGACATCAGTAAAGCATGCGACAGTGTTGAACATTCTGTGTTAATAAATAGTTTACGTTGCCATGGACTTCCTTCTGATCGATATCGTAATATGGGTAACCGAATTTCTAAAGGGAGTACTACTGCGTTAAAAATGGCTTTTCTTCCTGCAAGCACAAGGGATCAGTACTTCCACCAGCATTATTCAACATCTTGATGTGTACCATTTCTATTCGATCAGGGGTGTAGACTTATGTTTATGTGGACGACATTGCTTTTTTTCGGTATGGCTGCTGGCATACATCGCCTTTACGAAACGTTACAGTCGTACTTGAGTGAACTCGAGAAGTGGCTAGATGGACTGCAGTTAAGTCTTAATACCAATAAGTGTGCTATTCTGGTTTTTCCTGTTAACGATCCGGTGAGAATATCTCTGACTTACAAGCTGCAGGATATCCCACAAGTATAAAAATAAAATACCTCGGAGTCTTATATAACGAACAACGAAACTGGCAAGCTCATATTGAATATATCACAACAAAACGAGCATGGGCAATTGGGTGTATTGCGCAGGCTGAGCAGCCGCAGGTTGGGTATGAGAAGAAAAGCACTTTCGATGGTCTACAAAATGTACGTACGACCGGTATTTGGAATTCGGCTATGTTCTTTTTTTTCTAGTGTGCCAGCATACCAGCTTCGGCCACTAGTCCTATTAGAGTGAGAGGCTTTACGGCTGTGCTTAGGTCTTCCAAAATATGTTGCGAATGCAGTATTATACCTAAAAGCGAAAACACCACCTCTGTTAAGCCTATTTAACCTACTTACGGAAAATACTTTCTTACGGTTGTACGAAATGCTGTCTAATTATACTCAAATAATTTTAATCTCCGATCCCGATATATTTCTCTCCAAGCACTGACCTAGATTCCGCAAGCCACAAATCATATTTGTACAAACACTACTCGATTCCCTGAATGTACCAATTTGTGATGTGCGTCCTTCGACCATGAAACCTAAATTCTCAGACACTGTCTACCAGGATATTTTTCGGAACAACGCAAAATTATTACCTCACGGAATTTCAAATAGACTGTTACAAGAGCATCTAAATAATCTCCCAAGAAATGTGGTTATTGCAACAGATGCATCGTAAACTGAGGGAAAAGCTGGCATAGGAATATTCTGCCCTCAACTTGACTGGTCTTTTTAGTTACGACTGCCGGATTTTATCCCAGTTTTTATAGCTGAATTTATGGCCATAATATTAGCTCTCCGAAAATTAGCCAGTTTAAATACAGTAGTAACAATCGTCACTGACTCATTATCTGTGTGTTCTTCTCTCTCCGCATCTGGAGGAACACCTCTGCTAAAGTTTTCCAGAACACTAGTTTCCGCGCACCTACAATGTCTCCACTTCATTTGGGTACCAGGACACAAGGGTTTGTTCTTAAACGAAAGTGCTGATTCTTTAGCAAACAAAAGCAGTGGTTTTGATGCCAATCATTCCGGTTTTCCCACCGACAACATACAATTGCACGATTCCGCACCTTAACTTTCAAGAAATACTTATCAGACCGTCTTGACAGCTTCTCCAGAGTATAAGCACCTATTACTTCCCTAAATCAGTGAGTTATCGCGGTCGAGTACAATGGGAGTGGCCATAACCAAACTTCGCTGCCGGTTTACCTCCCTCAACTTTTACCTGCATAGCGCAAGTCAAGCGTTATCTCCTCTGTGTCTCTTCTGTAAGGAGGAGAAAATAACTAGTCATTACTTTCTATCCGGTCGCCCGTATACGTCATTAAAAAGAAGATTCATAGCACCACCTCTTCGAAACTTGGGTCTGGAAATATCCGTATCAGTTGTTCTATCATTTGGCGCCTCTACTCTGGGCTACAGTCACAGGGATGTGTACTATGCCATAGAGGAATTTATCAGTCAGACTAAAAGAATAACGAGCTAAATTTTTCATCCTTTGAAACAATTAAATAATATTATTCAGTAAATATTTGTTGCGTTACCTATTCCTTGCATATACGAGTAGTAATGCAAAAACACACACACACACAAAAAGAAATTACCTAACACTCGGTCAACCCCATGCATTTGGTAAGAGCCACGAGAAGAGGAGAAGAAGAAGACGAAGAAGGAGATTATTCTCGGCTTGCCACGACGCATTTCTAAAGATTTCTAAAGATTTTTAAAGGAGAGAGAGTTTTATTGCTTTCAAAGGGGTTGTTTTTCTAACAGATTTCGACAATACCGTGGCGTACCACAGAGGGCAGTGCTCTCACCAGTGTTGTTTAACATCTTCCTCAGTTCGATTCCAACACATAGCGATATTCATTTATATGCGTATGCAGATGACATTGCTTTGTTTGTGACAAACAGTGATCTGCAATTACTTCATCAGATATTACAGAATTACCTAAACATGATAGAGGAATGGCTTGAAAAAATTGGAATGTCTCTAAACGTAAACAAAAGCGCGCTTCTAGCGTTCTCGTTCAGGGATCCTGTCAACATCTCCTTGATGTATGGCACAGAGCATATTCCCCAGGTGGATTCACTCAAATACTTAGGCATCATATATAACAGCTTGTTAAATTGGAAAAGCCACATCGATCACATTGCGTCCAAAGCAACACAAGCCATGGGGTGGTTACGCAAGCTCAGCAACATAAAAATGGGGTTGCGAAGAAATACATTGGTAATGGTCTATAAAATGTACATTCGTCCTATCATATAATTCGGCTGTGTCTTATTTTCGGGCAGTGTGACATATAAAATGAGACCACTAATACTATTAGAAAGGGAGCCTTTACGACTGTGCCTTGGACTGCCCAAGTTTGTTGCTAACAACGTGCTATACATGAAAGCGCGTCTACCGTCATTGTTGAAAAGATTCAAAATGCTTACTATTCAAACATTTTTAAAACTATACACTGTGCCCCAGAGAGCATCGTTTTATGTTTTTATTAAAGAACCAAGCTTATTTTTTGAAACTTGGTGGTCACGATTCCACTGCCCACAGATCTTGCTCGTTGAAGCGCTGCTAGAACTACTGAACGTCAAAATCAAACATATTTTTTCAACAAGAAACATTAATTTAGATCTTAAGATAGAATTTGAGAATATTTATCCCTCTAACGCAAAGCAAATGCCATTTCAATATTTAAATGATCTGCTGCAGGGTTACTTGGCACATGTGAACATGAACAACATAATTGCGACTGATGCATCCGTATCAAATGAAAAGGCTGGGGCAGGTATCTTCTCACGTTCCCTTGACTGGTCCTTTTCGGTTAGACTCCCAGATTACACACCAATATTCATAGCAGAATTATTTGCTATTGTACTGGCACTACGGAAACTTGCTTTGGGCGAATCGGAAGCAGTCGTAATTACAGATTCTTTTTCAGTATGTGCTGCTCTGTCTTCAGTAGCCAACTTAACACTTATGCACATGTTTCGACAACTCATACCTACAAACTTGAAAAAACTACAGCTCTTATGGGTACCAGGCCATCGTGGCATATATCTCAATGAGATGGCGGATGCACTAGCCACAGTATCTCTTAGCGGTCCCCTTATCCCGATTTTGCCTGATACGGCTTACGCCACAGCAATAAGGTTTAGAAACCTCTGTTTGCATGAATACGACTGCTACTCATTGGATAAATATCGAGATTTCGCACATCTAAGATGCCGCTGGAATAGACAGTAGTGTGCAACACGGCACTTGGAAGTTACTTTTACAAGATTGCGTTGCAGAATTCCGCAACTGAATTATTATTTGCATAAAGTCGGTCTGAAGGCGTCACCTTTATGTCAGACTTGCGAAGAAATGGAAACGATAGATCACTTCTTTTTGTTCTGTCGCCGATATTCTCATCAGCGGAAAAGATACCATGGTAGCTCCACTTGAAAAATTGGGATTAGAATTAAATGTGGCAGTAATTTTGTCGTTTGGCAGCATTAAATTTGGTTATAGCCACAGGGACGTCTGCTCTGCGGTATTTGAATACATAATTGAAACAAAGCGATTGCCATGTTAATCATCTGCCTATATATATATATATATATATATATATATATATATATATATATATATATATATATATATATATATATATATATATATATATATATATATATATATATATATATATATATATATATATTATTTTAGATTTTAGACCCACCATTACCTTTGTCTCAAATCGCATCTGATAGCCTGCATCGCTCCCTGCTCAGATATACTCCTTTTTCGATTTTCGGCTTTTCTTTCTATATTTTTTTTCTGCCCAAAATTACGTTTTGTTTGAAAAACCATTAGCCTTTCAGTTAAGATCCTGCCACTTGGTTCTTGGCAAATCGCCCTTTGTGGGTGTGTGCCAGAGTATCAAGGATCATCATCATTTCTAAAGACTTTCTGAGACCCATCGCTACCCGGACACTCTATCGGCCCGTAAGCGCTAGCTTCATCGAAGACTGCGACCAGGTTGACCGCATCAGAGACAATGAACACGAGGTTGGTGCACTAATATGTCGTCACGTCGCTCACAATGTCGATCCCTGTAACCGTTACATAGGCAGGACCTTTTAAATAGTGGAGCATAAATCTCGAACCGCAAATGGAGCCAGAACTCTGCCGTTTTGTACCGCACGCAAGATAGCCCACAACGAATAAAAGGGAGCGATTACCGTTACACCCACTAATAAGTTTGAAAGTAGCAATTTTCCGGACAGACGCTCCTCAGTGTGTCCCTTTTACTTAAGAAACAAAAGTTTTGACTACAAACTTAACGTTAACGGGACTCATTCACATTACATTCTGATTTCATCGGAAACAGTGACATTTAATTTTATAATGAGCATATAGTGTTTACGTAAGTGGAACAGGAACGTTTTCTCTCTGATCGGGCATTTTACAACATGATTCTTCTTACAGGAAACCATTAGTACTGGTGTCACACTTTCTGTTGGACAGTTCTTAGAACTCCCATTCTAGTGTTATCTTTGGAAGCATTCTTGGGCAAGACTATGTTTTCCAGATTCAGCAACCATGCAGTATTTTTTTTCATTTTCCCCAGACGGACAGATGCGTCAGTGAATATGGCAAAAGAACTAGCTCCAATCAGATGATATAACAGGACCCCATTAGCGTCGGCTGAAGCAGCATCGGCAGTGCCGTCTATAGGCACCGTGCAGTCGAGTTTTCCAATCTGACTCCAGTGCCAGAACGCAAAGCCTAGCGGATGAAAAAAAAAAAAAAAAACATTGAGACGGTGTTCGCGAAAATGTAACGCGACGAGCACGTATCCCACCCTGCACGAGTGGGCGGTCTGTTGATAGGTTACACGGGGAACGTGTGCCCCTTACGGCCAATGTCAGCGAACTTGGGATGGGGCAGTGCAAGCAACGCAGCTCCCTCTGGTGAGTGTGCGGTACCTCAGCCAGAGGAGCTATTCTGGAACTGATAATCTAGCGTATACGTGTCCACTTTGTCCGGGCGTCATTAGGGTGCGTTCAGTTTCTGCAAAAACACAAGCCATCACGCAAGTAATCACGCAGTTGCGTTCCTCAAAAGACCACGTTAAACCTATAGAATATGACAGGCAAGGCGTGATCACGGGATTAGAGTATATGGATTACTATCACGCGTTGAAGAGTGGATCTTGGGAGGCTCCCGAGTGGATCCTGATGCGGGAAGTTAGACGTGGCGTCGCATTTTCCTTTCGCGCGTTTTTTCACTAACCGAACGCGTCTGGTTACCAGCAAGTGTGGGGTTTTTGGCACGAAAGGGTAATTAACATGATTTTTTTTACACGAATGTACTTCTTAGTCGGGCATTCGTCGTTGTCCGCGGCGTCCGCGGCCCCGTTCTCTCCACTCTCACTACCTTTCCCATAGCAACAGCTGCGGGCGTGCACGCTTATCCTCGCCCACAGCAACCGGAGCATGTGGTGCGAGAGAGTGTAGGAGAGGATAGGCGCAGCGCTTCACCACTCCTTCTTTCGTCGTTAGCTCTATCTTTCCTCCCAGCACCCCACTTTCCAGACCACTCGCACCTCACTTTCGACCGTTAGCTGGATGTGCACCTTTCAAGAACATCTGCAAACATGTGCCCGAGACGCCACTGTGAAACGCCAACGCTGAGCCGAGGACGCTGCTTGTTTTATTTACTGCATGGTGTTTTTTTAACCGTCCATGCTAGCTACTGGAGTGGGAAGCGCATACCGCGTTTCTCGCGACAAAAAAAAAAAAAAAAAACGCCATGTGCGGTGAGTGACGCTATTGGCTTCAGAAAAGAAAAGAAAAATGGCAGCATATCTACGGGGTGAATGATGGAGAGTGGGACGAAGCATCAGTCCGTCCATTCGTTCTTGCTTTTGTCCTCCCCTGCGTCCGTCTGTGTGACCGTCCGTGTGTGCGTCTGGTCGTGCGTCTGCACGTCCATCCATGCGTCTGCCCTGCGTTTGCTCATGCATCCACCCCTGCTTCTGTCCATGCGTCCATCCGTCCGTACAGCCATCCGTGCGTCCAGCCATGCATCTGTCTCTGTGTCCGTTCGTCCATCTAGTCAACACTCCAAGTACCACCATATCGCATCTTTTCATCATATATTCCGCATATAGAAGCACCGCCATCCAGCGGACATTCCAAGGACTAAACGAGAGGTGGCACAGGCACACTTTCTTACGGCTTGCGCTTCGGGTGTACTGTACACCTTTAACCACCTCGAGCTCATGGCATATACTAGTTCACTGTATTCATGGCACCGTGGCCCAACGCTCGTTAAACCTTTCTAAAACCAAGGAGGTTACGTCCTGCACGTATAACGCAGCAACCCTTTCTTGTCAGATAGGGCTCAATGTGCATGCCAATGGCTGCTAATGGGTAATGAGAGACAGGAGAATTCAGCTTTCAATTAACGCACGCGCTGCGAATTTTTTATTGTTCAACAACGCACAGGAAAAATCTCCCACCGGCACCACCTTGCAGGTTAAAGCGTAAAAAATGTTACGTACTACAGCGAGGGACGAACGGGTGCCGCTATAAGGAGCTTCGCCCCTAAAAAATAAAACATTCTTCTAACGACGTTATGAACGCATTGCGTAGCGTTCATATCGGCGAAACGCCTTTGTGAACGCTTTGCAATGCATTCGTACTTCTTCGCGATTCTCTTCAGGGAGGTTGGGGCAGTTTTTTTCTATGGTGTCTCTTCCCCACGTCCGGCCCTTGACTCCCCTCAGGCATTTCGCATCCGGAGACGGCGCCGACGTCCGTCCGCCGGACACTCGGCTCTCAACGCGGGGCGTCGAGTCCAGGCTCCCGGGCTGGATCTCGGAGCGGGATCTGCGTGAGGCCGGCTGCTCGAAGGGCACCCAGAGCAAGCCGAGTCCCGTCATCAAGCCCTGCCCTGGTTCCCGACCGTCCAAGACGGCTCGGCTGCAGCGCAAGACAACCGCGGTGACGGCGACCGCCGAGGCGATGCCCCACCGACGCCGGTCGTACGAGGACAACTTCGTGAACCGGCAGAGCTTGCAGCTGGCCCGATTGAGCCTGTCCGAAGAACGGGACGAGGTAATCATCTCCGCCACCAACGACGACGAAGACGTGGAGGAGATGGACGGCGCGGATGAAGTACCTTCGCGGAAGGCCACAGTCGTCTACGCCAATGGCGGCGGCGACGCGATGACAGTGGATCCGGTATTGGACGAACAGCGACAGGAGACGTGCGTCAGCCCAGCGCGAGCCTTTAACCGCATCTACCACCTCTTATGAAACAGACGGAGCTGAACGCCCGCAGCAGCTGAACGGACGCAGGCTTCCGGGCGTTTCCTGTGGATATGAAACTGGTACACAACCAACCGTACATAGCGTGAATCCACAAGTTCAGCAGAACGAATTTACAAGAGATAAAAGCTTCTGATTTAGATAAGAATTGGTTATGGTGCTGGGATCGAACACGAGGTTAAGGCCCATATTAACAAGTGAGCCGCATTTTTACCTCGAGTTTTCCTTACCGGTTTTTGGCCTTCATTGCGCTTGATGAAAAAAAGTAGGCTAGTATTCATGAACTATATACATATACTTGAACTTATCGTTTACGCCGTTAACATTTTTGCGTCCTTATAATAACGCATGCAGCGAGTACAAAAGCTTGAGACAAACGGGAGGTATACGGTAAGGGTTGCTTTGTAAATATGGGCCCAGAACTTCTGCGGGGTGCTTACTCTAGGAATCGATGATGCGAGCACAAATCGGTCAACTACTTAAAAGACATGGTCACGGAACATTGCAAATTGCGAATGACTTCGGCGGCGTAAATCTCGATGGCGGGAGGCATACGAGAAAGATATTTGACAAGCACGCGTTCGTGGCTTTGCTAAAATGTCGGTACAGCTGTAAGCAGATGGTGGTGTCAGTCATATATATCCTTCCCGCGACCATGCGAGACCCCGACGAAGTCATTTACGATATTTCCAACGGCTCCTTGCGTTCCAACAAAAATATCTGTACAGCCACGCCCACTCGACTATCGCTAGAGCAGCCACGTTCATGGTCACATCAACATCGTGCAGACACAAACATTCACATACACGTTGTTCAATCCACTCACACTAACAAGACATACCTACGTGGAAATCAGCTTAACTGATATCACCGTTCACTGTACTCACACGAAAGCAACTCGTAATGGTGTTCGCCGCCCGCACCACATTTCACTGTCATAACTCTACTCGCATGAGTGCGTACCTTCTTGAGACAAGCAGTAATAAGAAAATGCGAGGAGAAATAAAGTTAGTGAAACAAAACGTGTAGTAATAAATGACGCATAGAAATACCTGCTAATGTTGAGTAGCACTGCCTGAATTATTCTAGCTGTCTGATTACAGTCGCATACAATAACGCAGGACAGCATCCCCACGCACACTTACCCCGCCACACACGCAGAGGCGGCGCCAGGGGTGGGCACGAAGAGGGGGGAGGGGGGCAGGAGTTTCTTCATAATTTACACCTGCCCCCCCCCCCCCCACCCCGCCAGTTGCCCTTCAAGAGGGAACATACCGATAACCCAATGACTAAGTTCTCCACATCCCCCCCTCCCCCGCGCTTCTGAATAAACTCGCTTATAGTGGGCGGTAAAATAATCTTGGTGGCACCCTGCACACAGGCACACCCTGGCCAAATAACTATACTCTGTTTCACCCATCATAGGCAACGTTGCGGAAGCTAGCGAGACTTCTTGCCATCGTTGCGTTCGCAATAAAATGTACTTACTTAATAAAATGTACTTACTTAATAAAGTGTACGTTCTTACCACAAAGAATTTAGTTTTTCGTTCGTTATTACGGCGAGAAGTAATTGAAGATATTACGTGCCTTACAAAGAACAACGCCATTGAACGTCTGTCACTACGTTGCTGTATATCTTAGTTTTCTTGGGACGTCCCACACAGGCTCTCTACTCCGTGTACGTCACGATGGCGACCTCCTGGACTTTCAGTGTCAGTGCAGAATAGGACACCACAGGGTCGTTCTGTACCCGCGTTCTTTCTGCGCTCACCCCACTTTTTTTTTTGTCTGTTCGCCAGTCGTGCCGAAGCGGAGCACAAAGAAACGCGAGGGTGCACCGGCACTAATCGGATGTCACGCGAGCGACCACGAAACGCGCGGAGTTATACGTTTTGCCGGCCGAACTTCTTGCACAGCTTCCACAGTGTTGCACCTGATGTATGAAACGGAAAATATGGTCCCGCTCATGCACCGAGTGATATCCTTCCGCGGTGGGGTCACTGACCATCCGGTTCACGACGTCAGCCTAGAAGGCGCTCTCATTGGTCCATACTTCTGTGCGTCGGTTTTTGAGGTGGAAACAGCTATGCCTACTAAAGTTGTCCCGTACCGGACCATAGCTTCAGATTCGTTATATCACGTTTGCCCTTCTCACAAGGAAAGGCGCAAAAAAAAGTAGTTGTTGAATAGTGGTTACTGATGATACAAGTTGGCTATTGCTCTTCAAACAGCAACTTCGTCCTCATTTGAGCTGAATGCAATGATTTGATCGCACCAAAAACTTTTCTCTCCTCAACAGATGCAGCGGCAACAAGCAAAGCGCGCGGCAAACCAACATCCGGCCGGGTGCATTTCTACCTTGCAGAATTCTACAAACGATGGAATTATGCGAGTGTCAACTGCGATAAATAATGCACGATTTCGAATGGCTTCCGTGACCTATACCTGCGTTGTAATTACGCACCTAAGTCCGACATGAATCGAAGCGATGCGTGATGAATGTCATATGCTCGAGTTCAGTAACCGGGGCCGATGACGTCCTAACTGACGTCATCCCACAGAGGTGGTATCCAAATTGGCGTGTTAGCATTGTCTTAACTGAAGAAATGGTGATTTCATACTACACCTGTGCTCCTAAATGATACTTCGCAGGAAAACTGGAAGAAAAAAAAAACGTCTAAGCGGCCTCTTTTTTTTTTACAGCTCTAGAGAATCAATTTTTTTTAAAAAAGAAAAGAGAGGGAGCTGGAATCTTCATAAACTGGAATCCCATGTCTTCTTTCATAAGAATATTTTTAGAAATAATTACAAATAGAATACTTTTCACAAAGTAATTGTCATACTGCAATGTCCTTTATTACAATATTAAACGAGAACCCCCACGAGTATGACCGAGATGCTTAAGCACAAAAATTAAAAAAAAGAAACCTGCTAAGAAACCTGCTTGGCTGCTTGCCACACCCCTTTTATGCATTTCTGCAGTTCGCAGTCGAGAGTAGCGAAATATTCTCCGTACAAGTCCACGCAGTCCTTTTTTCTAGCTTACCAATACACTACAGTTCATATCCCGAAATCAGAACAGTGATATAATCCACAGAGACTAGTATCGGTGACTCATTCTCCAATGAAATACGCCTTTAATTCGAGGCTTACTAAAGAAAACTAGTAACACAAGGACGCACTTTGAGCATTATCCGATCCTAAAAGGTGGTCCCGTCAAACTTGTTGGGCATGCGAGAAAAACGCATCTTCTCAATCGCCGAACGTCAACATCTCATTATGCCCCTAGTAAGATGGCTGTCGTAACCGGCATTTCACGGTTGGCACAGCTTCACTCGTGGGCAAGAATTTCCACTACAGCACTTTTTAAACCTCCCTTGGTGTGACAGTCTGTCTGAATGTTTGTCCGTCTGTTCATGTGCCCATCTAGTGAACACTCCAAGTACCGCTATATCACATATTTTCATCGTATAACCATCACATACAAGAATCACCATCCAGCGGACATTCCAAGCACTAAAACGAGAGGTGGCAACTACACACAGAAGACGCACAACCCACGCATTAAGGAGCTTCACCCCTAAAACGTTGACGATAGCTTCCAAAGATGTTTCTTTCACATGGGATGACAGCAACATTACGAAATTCGGTATTTTAAAGTCATTTCTTGCCCCTTTTTATGAAGTTAGTCATTGGAGGAAATATGCATTGCTTAGCAGCACTGATGTTTAACGTCAGATTACAGCGGTTCACAAGAGTCCCCCCAAAAGAAAATACTGAACAAACAAAGAAAAATAGATCAGCAGCGATTATCGAGCTCATGCTTATCGAATGAGCCCACAGATTCGCTAATGCAACACGATTATTGTGACCTATTATAGTAGCTTCAATTAAAAGCTTTCATTTCTCTCATTGATCCCTTATCTTAAAAACCACTGCAGCTAAGAACGAAATACTACGTAATGGTATTCGGTGCACACGGCCGAAAACCACGGAACGAGTAATTCCCCTTGACTGAAGTGTTACGGTTCCACCGTATGTTAAATGTCTGGAATTTGTAAAATTTTGGTATTGTCAGCATATTGTTCAGAAAAAAAAAGTAACTACGATATACCCACATTTTGATTCACTAATGACAGCGAAGATTTCTGGTCACAAGCAGCAGCCTTATTAGATAGCTATAAAAAAGGGAAACTTTAAAAAGAGAGGGGCAGGTAGGATAGCTCAAAGAAGTTTTCTTGATCTAACATACACATAAATGTTTAGGGCGTATACATCGCGCGCATGACTTAAGAAACGTACAAACAAGGAAGCGAAACAAAACATTATTTTGCAGGCTTTAGTATAATCAATCGATACTAGAGAGCTACATTGTCAGTAATTTAACCATAACAGGTTTTTATCACAACAGCAAATGAGCGTTAATGTTCTAGCTGTTCAATTTGGAAAGAAAGAAAAAGAAAGCAGGAAGGATGAAAATAAAGAGAAAAAAACAAGGAATGAAAGAAGAACAAAAAGAAAGAAAGAATAAAGAAAGAAAGGCGAAAAAGAAAAAGTAAAAAAGAAAAAAGAAAGAAAGAAAGAAAGAAAGAAAGAAAGAAAGAAAGAAAGAAAGAAAGAAAGAAAGAAAGAAAGAAAGAAAGAAAGAGAAAAAGAAAGAAAGACTACACTGGTGCCAAGAGCAAAAGGTGCCGAGCGCTCATCATGGCTCCTGCTCCTTTCACAGCAGCAGCGAACAGACTAAGTGCATAACAATAATCACTACTGGGGCTTAATGTCTCAAAACAAGTATATCATTATGAAAGAGGCTGTAGTAGTGCTGCGGAAATTTCGACAGCGTGGGACTCTTTAACATGCGCCTTACCCCTGTCACACGGGCACCCGCGAAGACCGTTTAACTCCCTCGTCCTTACGACAACGAAGATGCGGTCCGTGTCACACGGCCACCCGTACCCAAACGAAGGTAAACGGAGCGTTTCGCAAAGGACGTTCAACGATCTCTTTTCGCAGCGAAACGAGGTACTCTCGCCCCAGCAGTCTAGAGGTGAGAGAAAATTTTCGAGCACTAAGTGGCCGCAGTGAAAGAATAATACATTTTGGCAATCTTAAACGTTCTGTCGTTGTAGTACTCATTCACAAGGCGTGTTTGTTTACATATATTTACGCCCGCCAGAGTTCACTTACTCTCAATACCGATGCTCTACACTCCGTGCCTCGCACGTGGTGCCTCGCGAGTCGGGCCGGCCGGCGCCACTGAAAAATATTTCGTCCGTGCGTGTGGTTGTGGTCGTCTCTATGTCACTCATGGCTGAAGAACACAAAATGTGTGCTTACGAGGCAAGAAAGCACAAGAACTTTCGTACACAAATATGAACACAGGCAACAAAACAACTAAAAGCACAATGTGGCCAGCGTCACTAGCAGCCTCACTACATTTAGCGAATTTGTTTTTATTTGAAAATATGTTTACGGTTTGTTAGCCTCTTACCTCCTTAATAGTGTTTTTTGTAAAAACCCCAGAACGAGGATTCACAAAAAAATTAATAAAGATGAAATTAGAATACTTTTCCGAAAATCAAACAGCGCCAGCTGAGGCCCCTCGCGCCAACTGTTACAGCCTTTTCATTGCCGTGTGACACTGCCACAACTTCTTCTCCGTCGAACCACCCAGGGGAGATTTACGTTGACGGTGTTCAACGGAGTTTAGTGGTGGCCGTGTGACAGGGGTATTAGTCTAAGCACGCAGGCATCGATCGAGAATTTTCGCTTCCTTCGGAAGTGAAGCCGCCGCGGCTGGTATTCGATCCTATGACTTGCGGGTAGAAATGAAATATCGTTTTCTTGGCACATTTTAAACATTCTATACAGAAGAACAGCAACGACTGATCAACGCAATAACTGAAGACAATGCGAGATATTCGGTTACTTACGTTCGCTGAATGCAAGCACATCAATGATCATTACATAGAAAATTCTATATCTGCATATTAACCACAAATATTAGGACAATGAGGGAATGAAATGTCAAATTCACATTAAAGATGACCGATTCCATGGCATTAACCGGTAATTTCGCGCTTAAATCCCAAAGCTGGTTTATTCTGTGTGTCTGAGATGACATATGCCGGATCAAATCACACAGGCCCCAGTACACGCCTTCAATGTCTGTTACATGGCGATGACTTGGAAAGAAAACACCTGCGGTACATCGCCAGCATACTTCATTTGGAATCTTAACAATGTGTGCGTGTTCGAACAATATGCCACTGCCTCATCGTGTTATGCTCGCTTTAAGGGTCACTGAAGTGACACAACGAATGAGTTTGGATTCATGACTTGTACTTTGAGAGCTCTAATGTCGTTAACTTTGCCCCCACAGATAGGATTATTGAAGTAGGAGAAAGCGAATTTCAAGGCTTCATTTTTAAATTAAGCGCTGAAATGTCGTGAGTGACGTAATGTATTTCAAAAGTGCAGTATTTGTATTTTGGTGACATTGCTTCAATAAAATTTCGTTGAACTTTACATGTTGAGTCACAACTTTATATAAAGATTTAATAATTAAAGTCTGTAGGTTTTGCGTAAAAGAAGCCATAAATATTGAAATTTAAGATAAGGAATCTTTGAGGCTACGCCTTTGGGGCATGAAATGCCAACACTAATCTCACAAACGCCATGCAGTCGACACCAAAATTTATTACCAGACACTGCAATGCTTACGCTAACCATTAAATTTTTAAAGAAAAAAACATTATTGAAGCAATGAAAGCTATGTTGTTGTATATCACAGACTAATGGATAAAAAAAATGAAAGAAGATGGTCTGTTGTTTATCTATTTAGGCTACTAACATGTAGGTGGCGTCCTCTATTTGAGTGTTCCCAAACTACAAGCCACGCTGCTCCCTCTTGTTATTGCTCTTGCTGCTTCTTTCTACTTTCCGCAGAGAACACCTACCACTTTCCGTGGACACCGTGGACTACGGCCGGCACGCTCGACGGATACGCTGCGTGTACAAGTACTAACACCTTTACCTTGGGTGATTTGATCAAGCGCAGTGGCTACAATCTTGCCGCGATAACCGCACCCTTTGCCCGAAGCACATCCGGAATCGCCGAAGGCAATCAAGTCGTGTTGTGCACCGAGTAGGGATTTGCGGCCTCACCATGATCAACACGGGGTAAGTTGTAGCGTGCAGCGCCAATTTCGCGTGCGCCCCTCGCCTCAAGCAAGCGCCGGTGAATTCCGTCAACGCCTTCGATGTCCCTGTTTTTTTTTTTTTTTTTTGCCTTTTAGCCCAATCAGTCGGCATCGCTGAGGTTGCGACCGCAACTGTTCTGAACTACGTAAAGCCAGCTAGTGTCAGCTCTGCAAGATTCGCCCATTGGTAAATTGTGCGTGCACTGGACAGGATAAATGTTTATAAGCCGTGTAACTTGTGGACAAACGTAACTTTGGCGTTTTCTAAGTACGTAGAGCCAACACCAAAGATCTGCGCGTTGGAGTTTCTTTTTAATCGACAAACTCCGCAGAAGCTATACGAGGAAGTTGTCTTCTAAGGCATTCATGGTCAACGAACGTGTGTGTTTTTTTTTTTTTTTGGACGCAACGCTCGGTTTTCGGCTTTTGTTATTCCTGTTCTTTTCGAAGCAGCAATTTGTGCTGTAGAGTGGGCCACCGCATCGGAAATCTGAGGGTTTTTTTTTTTTTTTTTTTTTTTACGAGCACTTTGGAACCGTCGCGTTGGGCCGCAAGCTTTCGGTTCGTCGGTGGTGGTGGTGGTGGTAGTGGTTACAATGAAGAGGAAAAAGGCACCTAATTTCTGTCTGCCTTCAGGCGACACGGCGCAGTGCCTTATAGGGGTGGGGTGAAGGAGGGATAAAAAGGATAGAAGGAAAGTAGAAGCAGAAGAAGACAGCCAACGAGAGGAAAAAGAAGGAGATAGGAAAGTGGGGATCCGGTCGAAGCAGTCCAAGGGCGGGGTGCCACAATGCGAGAGCTACACGGCGTCAGGAGACCGCGGATTCGCTCGCAGGATTTCAAGCTGGACGGTTGTGCCCTCGCGATCTCCGACTTCAGCGTAGCTCCCGCCGACTGGTTCGTCGGTGATTAAATTGAACGTCGCTTGCCTTCAGGCAACTGATGGTTGTGTCGTACTTGCACGCCCTTGACCGGGCTCGCACATGCCGATACGGTTGAGGAAGCCGATAATGCAGCTCTTGTACGCGGAAACTTTGCTCTGTGTGAAATGCGTTGCTGTGGCACTGTAGCCTGACGTTTGAAGCACTCGTGAACGGTGCGAGACATCAATCAACCTCGTCGGTAACGAAAAAAAATTACATAAAACAAGAGACGAAAAATTGTTCGACCTTGAACGAAATACGAAGCAAAACGGATTAACGTCGCTAGCAGCCGGCAGATTTGACCGCTTGGTCAACAAGCTTGAATGTCGTCATTCGAATGTCTGGACGTGAGAGAAATAATGAAACGAAAAAAATATGAAGCGAGAAAGAGAATTGAAATGTTTCATTTCTCCGAAAAGAGCGAATATTTACATCTCCGAGTGTCTACATGTCGTAATTTTTGCATTTAAGAGAAATAAGAAAAAGTTATATTTAGAGACTACTCTGACAGCTTGTCACGACCTTGCCACATCTGTGATAATATTGTTGTGGTGTTCAAAAATATGTTGAGAACTCTGAATCCACTTCAGATTTTCAGTGTGAGGTAAGGATTGCAGACTCCAGTATTACCTTTTTTGTTTGCTTACATTAATGACCATTGAGTTATGGTTCATTAAACATCTGTTTCCAACTTGATAAGTTCGAAATGCATAGTTCTTTGTATTCAGTTTGCACTCTTCATTATCTTTGTATACTTTAACCTTCATACACCCCTGCATTTTCAAGCCAATCTCAAGAGTGGGCTGACTGGTTGTGCTAATACAATAAAAGAAAGCCAACTGTATCTATATCTGACTGTCAGCCAGCTCTGTCAGCCTGTGTTATCATTCACAATGATCTGTTTTCGATCCCACTCTTCACTTGACCAGCTGCATATCGTGAAAGCTAACACACTGTTTTTGTTTTTCTTCTAATTGTGAAAGCCAGCACACTGTTTTTATTTTTCTTCGGATGTTAATTTACTGCATATTTGGTCTTGACAGCGGAACTGATTGATAACGCAGCCTTTTTTTTTGCCGCCAGATACTAAGGGCACAGGTTGGGCCCCATGCGGCCCATGTATTTTAAGGCTCTTTTAAGGACAATTTTCTTAGAAACTATTTCAGGTTGATTTATTTAATTCTAAAGTCTCTCTTATTGTGATGTAGCTAGAATTACAATTTTGTTTCAAGTGTTGACATTTTCGCAATTTTTCAGCAAAGCAAGTAGTTTTTGTTATAACTTTTAAAACAAAACTGCCAACAAACTTGAATGAGAACTATTGTGTGCACATACACGATTCTAGCTCAGTAGCCTTGTATTGTGCTTAATAGTATAGTAAGAATATAGTAAAAAAAAATCTTCCTCATCTTTTCACGTTTTTATAATGGGCAACAAAAATATTTGATTTTGAGGCATTGAGAGTCAGAGACAAAAAAACAAGTTTACTTCATGCTCATTTTAAACGAAACAGGTATTAAACACTTCGATTAAAAAGACTCTGCGATGCTTCTTCATCCGCATTCTGCAGTGCTGTAGTTCGTGCAGTGCTAAATACCAAGATGAACACAAAAGAATTATTGAAAACGGTATGCTCTATTGGAAGTTATTAATATTCAACCTTCAAAACCCCAGAAGACGATGACAAGAAACATTCCCTTTCGCATTTCACTCTCCCAATCATGTCAAGGGTTCTCTCCAATTACCGGGCTCCTCTGAAAGACGCACCACATGACTCACCACATGACTCACCTTGTGGAAGGGTCATTTTGCGTTCATTCTCACATTTTCATATTCAAAACAGAAATTCTTTGCATCAATTGAAGTATAAATAGTGCTCCTATAATTTTTGGCGCATAATAGAGTGGCCCAAACTGGAACCATATGAATATCACGCGAGACTTGTCGCGTCGAACCATCAAAGCGAACAGCCTACGACGTCATTCCCTTGTGGGGAAGCACCTCCAATCACAGAAATAGCCGTTGTGTGTCACCCTTGTCCCAAAAAAAAGTGCGGTTTTTTCATAGAAATAAAATTAGAACAGGTTGCTTAATGGCATCGTCACTTGTGCAACGATATCGCTGCATTCCACAGTTTGAGAAGTGATGAAAACAACACGCTTTACTTGTGCCACAGGGCTCCTTTAATAGCGCCCAGCCATGTGCTCATCACATGAATCAGTGCTTTTGATACTTTTTTTTTCTCTTGGCTTCCTGGCTTGTTCTTTTATATCTTTTTTCTCTTTGTCAGCAGAATACTGTCGATGGCAGTCACTCTCACCCAGCTATATTACAGCGTTGGGCAATGGTGATGTGCCAGATCAGAGCGTTTACTCTGGCAGTGCAGGCCTCGGTGAGAGAATAGTGTCAGAGGTCTCTGAAGGTTTACATTCTAAGGAACACAATCCATTTTGTTCTCTACGAGTGCCATGGTTCTACCACATTCTCTGCATACAGAGTATTTGTTATCATGCTCTGTACAAGCTTCACATGAATCAAAACGTAGCCATTGTCACTACAAGCAATATTTTTTTTTGGCAATGGGGAATAAGGACAAAAAAACAACTTTATTGAAGTGATTGTGCGAGTGTTGCCAATCTCATTGAAGTTATTAGCATAGGTTTGCTGGTATGCAATTGCACGGCACTTTCTAAGCAGTTTTTCCCACTTAGTAATCATGATAAGTTTTTTTTTGCAACTGTAACTAAGTTCAAAATAAATTCACGGGATCGCAGCAGTCAAATAAGGGCAAAGGTGCCGCCACGCAGTTTACCTTGCCCTGCTTGCATGTGACGAAAACTTGCGGGGAAGCTAGTGCTGAAGTGCTGATCAACGTCATCAACATCTTGCAGCACAGTGTCCAATCGAGTGAAGAAGTGCATCACACTTCAACTAGTGCAGCAAGTGCAACCAAGTCCAGGAGACCATTTAGTTTCTGGCTAAAAAGGCAAAAGTAAAGCGCCACTGTGTCTAATAAAACTTGTTTTGTTTTTTGAGGCCCGTGTGCTTAGATTGAGGTGCATTCAAAGAACCCCAAGTGGTCAAAATTTCTGGATCCCTCTACTACGGCATCGTGCATAATCATATGATCATTTCAGGACATCATGGCCCAGATATTCTTATTATCAAGACTTGTTTTGGTAATATGGTTTCACAAATATAGTGACCACATGCAAGGGAAGGCATCTTGTTTAGCCACCTATCTAATGCTTCCTCAGCGGTTAAGAGATGGAAACACACAGCCACGCTTTCTGAAAATAAGCAAACAATTCTTTTGTGTGCTACTCTCAGCAAACTAGCTGGGAGGACACTCTTCATCACGGGCGCCAGCCGAGGGATCGGCAAGGAGATTGCCCTGAAGGCCGCCAAGGACGGTGCCAACGTGGTAATTGCTGCCAAGACGGCCGAGCCCCATCCTAAGCTACCGGGCACCATCTATACAGCCGCCAAGGAAGGTAGGACTGCCACAATCTCAATTGATTAGCTCCTGTGTTATACCTAATATTTTTTGTTCAATTCTATGCTGAATCCCATGTATGGATGAAAACATGTAAATGTTGCATGTGAATAGATGTTGATATTTTGTGTAAATGTATAGATGGGAATGCACTCAGATGTTGTCTATACACAGATGTGTAGATATAGATGTGTGTGAATATGTATTGTATTTCCTCCCCCCCTCCATTTGTATGCACGTTGTATACTTTTCCCCAAACCAAAGGGGCAGGAACCCTTTTAAGCTGCTGTTTTGCAGCTTCTTGTTCTTTGCCATTGCATTTTCTTTCTGTGCTGTAAACAAAAGGAAATGAAAAATTAATTTAAAACCTCTTCTATGTGCTTTTTTCTTGCTAATGTTTGTTCATACTGAATCTCATCTCGCTTCAGTGTATCCTCTCACAGATCACTGGATAAGAGGATACTCTTTTATATACATTACCGCCACGGTGGTGTAATGGCTACAGCGTTCGGCTTCCGACTTGAAAGTCACAGGTCCCATTCCAGCCACGGCGATCGTATTTCGATCTCGGCAAAATGGTAGAAGCCCATGTGCTTTGTGTTGAGTGCACATTGAGGAACACCAGATGGTCAAAATTTTCAGAGCCCACCACTATGACGTCGCTCATAATCGTATCAGGGTTTTGGGATGAAAACCCCCAGATATAATTGTTGTCATGTACACTAACAAGTTCAATTCGATTTCACTACCTTCATTTACTAGTATATAATAGAAAATATTCTAGATGGGCCTCTAAGCTAAGAGCTGATAAGAAGCAACTTATGGGGCCCAGGAGATCACTTACAATATGAAAATTAAAAAAAAAAAGGCTTGCACTACATTTTTTTCATGCAGCGTAACATGCGTAGGCCTCACGCGCAGATGACTAATTGACCGATTGAATGTGCATACCCACCTAACTTCGAAACAAACTTTAAGTAGACTCTTTGGTAGATTGCTGCCATTCAGCCAGCATTTATTATGTTTAATTACAGAGTGGATTCTTCAGTTTCCAATGTGCTGCTTGTTATAGCTATTGCAAAATGCCTTAACGTACACATCTACTGACTGGGACTTCAGCGACAACCGTGTTCAATTCCAACATTGCGTACGCCAATGCAGCAGAGGGTGGAGTGGGGTTTATAAAAAAAGCTTAGACGCCAGATGCAGACCTTGAGGTTATGACACATGCATGATGAGAAAGCCGGATCGTTAGATGCATGTCTGAGTTTAGAAGTTTTCAGGACATGCCTAGGCCGACTATGACAGTTGCGACCGTGGGTGCTTATGAGAATTCAAGCGCTGTCTGTGTGTAACAAAAAACCAGTATGGCATCGGCAATGCAGGAAAATTCTTGTTCTCTCTGTTAGCAAATTCAATTCGTCATGTGCTGTTGCAGCTGCAATAAAAAAGAACATTTCTTTGTTGCATGATAATAGATGACTGGACATAAATAGTGTGGCTGTGAAACAAAAGAAGGGCGTTACAAAGAGTGCTACAGAATGACAGTTACTTGCTGTAAGAGTGTGCGACTATAATGACCTCTCATGTCTAGCATGTTGTTGAGGTGCTTTGTTTTGTAGTTTCTTAGTTCTAGGTTTCTTGTCTATAAACCACACCTATAATTTTTACCTTTTCAATGCAAGCAACTGAATTGCAGTTAGTTCCTAGTTTTTGATATTTATAGCAAGAAAGTTTGTAAATACTGTATTTAAAAATTTTGAATTAAAAAATTAGTGTTCTATTCACTTTCGTACTCGAATCGTATACTGCAGGGACTGGCAACTTGCTGCCTGCAGGCCGCACGGGGTCTGCGGGGCAGCATTTTGCGGTCCCTGAAACGACGTCAGAACCTTCCCCTTGTGACTTCCTATTAGAAGATCATTGTGGCAGCTCTGATGTCAGAGTTTGACAGGAACAAATAAATATTGATTCCAGTTGGCATGTCCCCCATCATCACACTTAGCCAGAATTTAAGGAAACGTGGTGAAAACTTAGCCAGTTTTGTACGTAATTCCTGATTCGTAGAATTTTTTCTCCATGTCTGCATAGCCCTCCTTTGCTCATAGTTTGGCAAACTCACTCATGGGTCGGCTCGCTCGGACACACTCGGACCCAGATTGAGCAAGGAGTTTGAGTCTGAGTGAGTCTGGTGGAAAAAACATTTTTGCCAGTGTGGGTCCGAGTCAGTCTGGTAAAGGAAAATTTTGGCAAGTCCGAGTTCGAGTGAGTCCATAGCAAGTCCATAGCACAGTATGTGTTTACTGACCGAGTCGTGAGTGAGTTCCACTTTTTTTTTGCTGACATATCGTCCCATCTACTCATAATGAGTATTACTATGAGCCTTACCTAGACTCAGATTAATACCCAGTTCTACTCGCACATATTCCGAAGCAGCGTCAATTTGTACACCATTTTCGTATTTAGTGATAGAGGCACAAATTGCGGGGAAGGGTGCCTTGACCGACACCCACCGCCAACTCTTCCAGATAATATCTTCATAAATATCTCTTATGCGGTCATCTCTCTCTAGAAAAAATGATCTCACGGGTTAGTGAGCTCTCACAGCTCTTGTTTAAAGGTACTATATCAAAGTGTGCCACCAACAGCATTGATTACGTAAGATATTGGTGGTAAAGAGGATTGACACTACAGTCGAAAAAGATAACTTTAGGCTAATGGACTCATGAGTTGGCTCACTCGGGCTCAGACTTAGCCAGAAGTCTGCCTGATTCTGGCTGAATAATGTTCCGGTGAGTCTGTGTTCGAGTGAGTGCAAATCGATAGATATATTTCATGAGGGAAGCTGAGCGAGTTCCGCAAGTTTCGCCGACTTACGCCCCCCCCCCCCCCTCTTTTTTCTTCAACTTGCTGTCTGTCCCCTGCCTTGTTGGCTTCATACAACTTGGCCGGCCCTTCTCTTCAAAAAGTTTGTGTCCTCTGGAATAGTGCATATCAGAAATTTAGTGTATTTTTCTCATTTTGTTTTATTATAATAAGTATTGATGAAAAACATTCGGAGACGAAATGTTCAAAGAGAGAGAAATAACATTTGTTGTTTTAATCACTGAATCAACAAAATGCCCAAGGTGCCCAATGTTTTATGGTACTATGGACACTGTATGGAGAACAAGAATAATGTGCTTTTGCCTAAAGCTCAGGTGTCACCAAAGTGACAGTTATGTATATTTGCTATACTTACAAATATATTCACGGCAATGTTTACCGGTAAACGCTGTCTAGTATTTATAGATGCATTAGTTTTCTTTGAAAGCTATTAGCAAAGCACCATCTTGAATACTCTAGTCACTTATGTATTTCAGCCTGGTCGTACAAAATATTTCCATGGTCAGTTTTCTGAAGCCGGTTGCTGCTGTATGCAAGCTTGCCTCAGTTTACAGAACTGTGGGTTTTTTTCTTTTTGATGGTGAAAGATAATTGTAATGTGCCTTTGTTAAAGCTAGTGAGTAGTTATTTCAAGTAAAGTATTGTGCAATTCTGGGGCTGTTTTGAAAGTGTTTACATTACCATTGTAGGGCTGCATTGAATATGGCTGCTTTACTATTCAAAAACCGTTCAAATAATATTAGATTGGCATTCGTGTTCAATGGGTGTTTGATTAGGCTTTAAAATTAAGTATTCGTACAGCTCTTAACGAAGACCCTGTACATAATATATTCACTCAACAGCATGATCCTTCTACCTGTGTGCTCAACGTGGCTCTGTATCTCATTAATGCTAAAGCCCAAAAAATGTGTGATTGGTTAAGGAAAACTTATCAGGAAAGTGTATCAATACTTCCATAGTTTCAATGAAGAAGAGAATGAATTGGCACAAAAATACAGGTCCTCATGCTGACTATGAGCTGAAATTTTTAATTCTTTAAATACAAGCATTCTATATGAATGTAAAGCTACTTTATATTTGAGTTCACTTTACTGATATATCTTGAAACAACTACCTAACATACAGTGGCAATAGAGTAGCAGCAATCTGTAGTAGACATAACGAATTAGTGAAGCTTCGCATAATTAATTGTTGTCCTAAAGGAAAAATCGCACACAGTTTTTGGCATCAGTGCCCAAGGTTTCCAGTGTTATCCAACCGCAACAGCACCTTTTCAAATCATTATTCAACATTTGGTAAAGTGTATAACAGAAACCTCCCTTTACCGTTGGATTATGTACTTTTCATAGCCAAGAGAAAGTGGAAGGGCCCTTGCCTATTATGCATGCTTGTTTACTAGTATCACAAGTGAGCACAGCCTAGTCTTGGCTAGTGATGACTAATGTCTTTTATGTGTTCACCATATGCTGACTAAATGATGTCTCGTGTTGGAAAGTGTTGCCCAGTTAATAACGGCTCAGGCCTTGTCATAATAGCGATATTGTCTTAATTTAATCTAAACCTAATCATGCTATGCTCTCCTGTGTACGACGTACTGAAGTACCCGTGCTGGTACTGCCTGAATGGATTTCTCTCTCTCTCCGTCTATCAGTGGAAGCTGCGGGAGGCAAGTGCCTTCCCTGCGTCCTCGACGTCCGCGATGAGGAACAGGTCAAGAGGGCCGTCGGGGACGCCATTTCCAAGTTTGGCGGCATCGACATCCTGGTCAACAACGCGAGTGCCATCAGTTTGACGCAGACACAGAGCACAGAGATGAAGCGCTACGACCTGATGCACTCTGTGAACGTCCGCGGCACATTTCTCACGTAGGTTTTTCATCCAATGAGGGTGCCTGGTGTCTAGACAAGCACCTGTTAGGTTGAGCTGGTTTTCTGGGCTGACAAGATCTGTAGAAAAATGAAGACAGTCAAAATTTAGCTGTGAACCTGGTTTTAATGGTCACCTCCATGCCCCGCTAAGGTGGTCTAGTGGCTAAGGTACTCGGCTGCTGACCCGTAGGTCGCGGGATCGAATCCCGGCTGCGGCGGCTGCATTTTTGATGCAGGCAAAAATGCTATAGACCCGTATGCTCAGATTTGGGTACACATTAAAGAACCTCAGGTGGTCGAAATTTCTAGAGCCCTCCACTACGGCGTCTCTCAGAATCATATGGTAGTTTTGGGACATTAAACTTCACATATCAATTAATTAAATAATCATGGTCTACTGTGATGCATTGGCAGTTGTTTGTTGCATCACGCCCCAGTGTGCAATAAGCTGTTATGTTTTATGTTATCGTGCCCACATGTCCGTACGAACTCATCAACAAACAGCACGTCTTGCTGTTTATTGACGAAATTAAAGAGCCTTAGTCCAAAGCTCCAAGATACCCGCTGATACATCACTACTGTCGTTTTGTCACCATTTTCATTCCCAAGTTTCTAGCTGTTGGATCTTTGAACATGGACTGTAAACAAAACACCACATTTGTAGGATTAGTAGAAATAACCCTGGCCATTTTTATTCGATCTCCGTCATCAGCGAAGGCATTATAAAGCTGCTTTCGATTACTAGCTCCTAGCAAGTAGGATTGCAAGTTCAAGCCTAATGTTTTTGTTTTTTTACGGTTTGCAGACTCTTCGGTAAGCTGAAGCAGTTGTTAGTTGATCCAGACCTCTGTAAAGCTGCCACAGCCTTGTAAAGTCGGCCCTTCATGTTGCACTTGACTGAATCAGCCTATATCTGATAATCGTCTGTGTGTTTCACGTTGGTGCGTGTAGCAGAGCTTTGTTTCATTCGCCCGTGCTATAATTTAAAGTTATTGGGGTGCATCAGGATGGATGAAGAATGACCGCCACATAAATGGAGTGCAAGCGCTTGCTGAAGGAAAAGGTTGACGTCTCGTCTTTGTTCTCTTTTCTTGCTGCAGCTCCAAGTACTGCATTCCCCACCTGAAGAAGTCCAGCAATCCGCACATTCTCATGCTCAGCCCACCGCTCATCATGAAACCAATCTGGTTTCAGAACCACCTAGGTACCCGAGCCTTCTCTACAAGTCATTTGGGGCTTCTAATACCCGTATGCACGCCATGTTTACTTTGTTCTAAAAAGCACTAAGTTGCAGTTCACACACTTTCATCGTTATAAAGTGAGAAAAATCATGCAATCCCGGTAGCAGTCTGCATTGCATAACTTGTTTTTTCATATCTTTAACATGCGTGGGCATTATTTCGAAAATTATTATTACTATCCTCTGACTCAGTTTATCGATCTGTATCAACATGTTTTGGATGCTTGCTAGAGTGGGTTGTCAGTTTCCATCAGAGAAAAAAATCATGGTACCCACTTGGAAACTTGCTTGCTAAATGTTTGACATATGCAAATTACAAGCACATGCGAATATTCAAGCAATTTGAATGTTTGCAAAAATATTACAGTATTTGTATTCGCTTCAGCTTGAATTTAAAATGTTTTTAAATTTGAAGAATCTGTATTGAACTAATAGACATTACAAATCGCATTAGCCCCCCTGTAAAGATGGTTTCATTGCAGCGGAGTGGTGCTGAACTGAGGAAACAACGATTAGGGGAAATCCGCACTGCCGCGAAGTTCTACTTCATGGTTCAGTGGGCGCATTACCCTTACATCAGTTCATCTTTTTGAAGTTTGAAATCTTGTTTTACTGGCTCATATGCTTGCTCTATGTATAGTGAGTTTTAAAATCTAACGAATTTTGCAAGTTATCACTTGCATTTTGCCGAAAGTGACATCGCGCTACTATTCGCAGTTGCTTCCACTCTGCTTCGAAATAAAAAGAATGACATTTGCACAGGCCTTGTGTCAGTCCTAAAAAATATTGTGCAGGTTAGTTTGGTCATGACAAATGTGCACATTTTCAAAGAATACATACATGATGTATACTATTCAAATTAGGAATCATTTGATAAATCACCTGTTTGCTTGAAGCCTATAATTTATTATTGGCACAAGCCTACCTAATTATTTCAAATTTAAGTCTGCAAGCTCCACAGCGAGATCTGCTATTGCTGGCAAGACGTTATTAACAGACCACGCTAGTACTGCACCCAGCTGTGCTGCAAGCAATCAATACCAAGTGCACCAAGCCACATCGCTCCATGCAGTGGATCTGTTGTAGGAGACAATAATATAATAGATAGTTGGGTATAATATACATCACCCACTCACATTTTTTGACTTCTTTATCTATAAAACACGCAGTGAGGGTACCACCACTAAATGTTTTTTTTCCTAGTTGCATAATAGCTGCTAAATGTGCAAAACGTGAAGCATAAACATGCTATTTTCACAACATTGCATTTTAATCCATTCACCAAGTAAGAGGTCTCCTCACTCTTTACTGTCCTGCTAAAGCATTTTTTCAGTCATTTTGATGGTTCCTTTAGGAACGCACAAGCTGTTGGAGCATATGTGATGTATATGTGACAAAGCATATGTGACGCATAACGGTTCTTTCACAGGAAAGCGCTGAGTATGTACTATTTTCATTTCTCTTCGAACAATTCATTGATTGAGCACTTTACCACGAACTGAAGCATTGAGCACTTCCTAAGTGTTCAGCACTTCCATCTGTGGACTGAAGTGCACATCAATCCGTGAGGTATTCAACATTTTTGAATGTGCAAATAATGGGACATTCTTTTTTGCCTTGCAGCTTACTCTATGTCCAAGTACGGAATGTCCATGTGTGTTTTGGGCTTGTCCGAGGAGCTGCGTGCAGATGGCATTGCCGTCAATGCTTTGTGGCCTAAGACAGGTGAGCTGTCTGTTCTGGGGGAGAAACACGTAATACTTGCTAACACGAAGCTGTGTACAACATCACTCCTTCCAGCACAATCGTTTTACTCTGCCTTAGAAAATTGTTTATACAGAACGCACGTGTCAATTCCAAGTTCATTCAGAAAATCGGACAGTTCAGACAAATCCTTTTCCGGCAATAGTGTGGAAGTAAACTTAACGGCAGTGCATGCTGTGGCCAGGCCGACCCGGAATATGTACAACACAAGTCATTTGGGGCTTGTGTTGAAAACTAAAAAACTAGTGTCAGTTATATCGTGGCAACTCCCATGGATTTTCTGACAAGCCTTTGGAGCAGTTTTGTAGGTGCAACGCTTTTAAGGTTGGCCAAATTGAGGATCATGTGTAATGGTGATTGATATCTACTTTTTAATCATGGAAAATCTTTAAAAACTCGTTTAGTGATCAGTGCTTCTTTCGTAAGAATCATTAGAAGCACTGTATGTATTTCGGTGGTTCTTTTGTAAAGAAAAAATTGAAGCTTCAACAGGACTTACTGTCTGCAATTTATTTATTTTACTTGGAATACTGCTAGCTCGTATAGGCTGTTACAGGGTGGTATTTGATCACAAAATACAGTAAAATCTGTCACTGCAAGTTGTAATGCTCCACAAGAAGAGAATAAACACACAAGCAGTACTAGTTTTCAGTCATAAGAAATACTACTTCAGGTTCGATTCAAAGGAAGCCAAGCTATTAATGCCATTGAAAACTTCCAGACCATGGCCATTCCATTCAGCTACAGTCAACGTCGGATTTCCCGGAACCGCGAGGAACCGCGAAAATGTCCGAAAAATCTGGCAGTCCAGAAAAACGAAAGCAAGTGAAAACACACCTTTTTAATCGACATTTTTTGCTGATTGAGAGGGTCATCGAAAGAGTACACAATTCTTATTGCAATCCAGCAAATGCAAGGTTTAGATGGCTCTGAAAGGAGCCGTTTATACAAAATAAAATCAAAAGAAAGAAAAAAAGTTTCATGTGGCTGGCATTGCCGCATTTGTAAACACTTAGGTCCAAGAAGAAAAAGTCCCTCATTTTCGTTTGCATGGCATTAAACTTGCCCACGATGATGTATGCCTCAATTTCAGCTAACATTATGTTGTCACTTTACACTGACAACAGTGCCATTGCTCACGTGAACTCTGAGTTCATTGGATGTGTAGGTGCCGCCTCTTCGATCTCGGTGTTGTATTCGTCGGAATCCTCCATAACTTGACGAATTATTTCGTCATTGGTCAATTCTGCACACAGCTCGAGGTCTCTGTCAGCGTCGGCGAAGCCCTCAAAGGTTATCTCGGCTGGAATCAAAATACTGGCAGCGTGCAGATCGTCAAAGGCAATGTCCCCATGTGGAAGTTGGTCGCACACGCTGTCCATTCCAGGCGAGATGGCTGTCTCGCCGTGCAGTATGAAGCTTGCGTGGCGAAAACAGTTCCAGGGGGTCTGTTTTGTAACCGCCTTCCACGAGTCTGCAAGCGTGCCGACCGCAGGCTGTAAGTGAACAGCGTAGCTATTCCAACTGTTGGAGAACAGGCAACAGGGCACCATGCGACTGTGGCCACAGACTTGACTAAGGTACAGCTGGCAATGAATTGGTGTGTGCTGTATTGTGGCCTTTGCGGTTTCAAGGATGTGGTAGCCGCGATGCAGTGGGTTCGAGGGTACGAAAACAATGAAAATGATGGCGTCAATAGTGACTTCGAGTCTGCGGTTAGCGGTAAAAAGTTTGGAAAATTGAATGGCAATAGCTATGAACGTCCGGAATTTAGGACTTTTTATAATATGTTCACTCTATGGGCAACTTGACGGTGCCACAGATAAGGCCAGGAAATCGGGCCTCCAAGAAATCGGATGTTGACTGTATGTATGAACAAGAATTGTATATTTATACATGTCAACTCGCAGCCTATAGGACGAAAAGAGATCAGTTGGCGCGACAAGAATTCGCTCCAGGTTGGAGCACGTTGAATTTGCTGCTTGACAGCTGATCAAGGAATTTTAGGCGGGCAATTTAGTGTTCTTAGTCCTGCCCATGCTAGCAGGCTTGTTGCATATTGTGTTTGTCAATTAGACAAGTAAATTAATTTTGTTGCCCATTTTTGAACATGTCCCAGCCTATCGACATGGTATTGCTGGGGAGGATCTAAAGTTATCTAGCATATCTTGTAAACTTGAAACTTTCTGAGGTGACATTAGCTTGTTTATAGTTCGTGGTATCCGCCTTAGCTTCTCTTAATCAAGAAAACACAGGAGTGTTGTTTTTATTTGTGAATACATGCATGAAGTTTCTCCTCACATGCTAATACAGTGGAATCCCGATTTCACGACCCTCTCAGGACTGCGCAAAATCATCGCAAAATGCAGGTGTAAAATCCAAACATGAAAATTTACACCCACAAAAAATGTTTAGCAAGCGGATTAGCGAGAAAGTTTAACACAAACTACCAACAAACTCTACAGGGCTCTAATACAAAGCAAAAAGTATACTGCCGCGCAGGTACTAGTTATAATTCATTTAAACGAACCTGAGTGCTCCGCGATCCGCTGGCTCGATTCCCAAGAGCCGTAGTGAGGCATCAAATACACTTAAATATCTGTAAGCTTCTTCTGCACTTTCTTTAAGCCCATCCGCAAAAGCTTCCCCTCAATATTGGAAATGTCCGAAGGCATGTCCTCCGTGGCGTTCGTATGCGCTGTGTGCCTTGGCCCCGCACACAGAAGAAAGAAGGCGCGGCGGGTCCCTATCGGTACGGGCGGGCCGGCGCTGCCTCCTTCCTCAGTCTCCGCTGCCTCTCGGAGTGAGTTGCGTGTCTGATAGTTCTGTGTTGGAGAAAGCGCGCGCATCTTCGATAGCGGGTATGCCATATTGTACGCGGAGGTGACATGCCCGAGAAGACGATCATGGAGCTGCGTCCGCGGGTTGTGGATGCACGACTGCGAGTTCAGGCCATTATGCGCATTGTTGTACAAGCTCCCGTAGGGGGAGCGATGCATTCATTTATCAAGGGTGACTGTTGATAGCAGATGGCAGCTGCACAGCTGAAGGTACGCGATATTGTTTTGAGATGCGCTTTCGTGTAAGTCCTAATAATGCCGCATTACATCACATTACATCCTAATTATGCCTTCCCCCTCCTCAACTAAAATGCTACACAGGTTAGCCTTCCCTAGACAAAATTCTTCGGACGCATTTGCATAACGAAAGCAGGAATGAGATGGTCGTACAAAAAGGGTGAAAAGAATGTGGAAAGCCACAACCGCGCCCCTTTACGCCGCTTTCACAGCCGCTAAGAGGGTGAAAGAAAGACGAACGAACGGCATCTGAAAGCCAAAGTTAACTGTTTTACCAAGCTCTCGCCATGCGAAGGGTTCCTCCTGCTGGTGTGGCAAAAAACACCCGCGACACGTCCTTTTTGTTCGTCATTTTGTCTCTCCGCTTCGTGCGGATCGTCGTGAAAAACGGGTTCGGCGTAAAATGGCGTTGGATAATTCAGGTTTTTAATGCATTGCATCTATGAGGCTTTCGCAGGGACGGGACAAATCCGTCGTAAAATGCGAGTCTTCTTGAAACCGGGGGACATGAAACGGGGATTCTGCTGTACAGAAGAATAAAAAATATATATATTCAGGGTTATTTTTTGTTTGTTCTTCAAATGCATACGTGTTGTGTTCTCCTAACTAAACGAAAATGAACTTGCTTTCCCCCCCTTTTTTTATCGTCTCAGCTATCCACACAGCAGCCATAGAGATGCTCATGGGTGCCGAGCACGGTCAAAGCTCAAGCCGCAAGCCTACCATCATGGCCGATGCTGCGTATGCCATCCTGACCAAGCCCAGCCGGTCTTTTACTGGCAACTTCTGCATCGACGAACGGTTGCTGAAAGAAGAAGGGGTCAAGGACTTCGAACAGTATTCGTGTGTGCCTGGTGAGTGAAGTTTGTCTTACATTGCGACAGATACTGAGAGAGAGCCCGACTATAGAGAGCATTTGTTGCAACAGCAAATATATGAATACTCTTGGCAGGTTTTTGCTGTCGCTGTTGCCGTTGGCGCCATTGTGTCTTTCATATATATTGACATGAGCATGTAGTGGGTTTTAGGCTGTTGCGGGGCTAGTGTCATCATTACTTGTGCGTGTCGAAGGATTTGGTCGGCAAATATGTAATTGTTTCTGAAATAGCTTCTGTGGATAAAAAGATATTAACATCTGTGATTTAATTAATTATGCACTTCATTGGGGGCTTTTTGGCAACTTAATCAAGCTAGATCCAAAAAATAAATGCATAGCCCCAATGCTGAGGGCTTTCTGTATGGGGTGATGCTACTTTTATTAATTTTAGGCATTATATAGATAAGAAAACAGACCAGCACTTACAATGGATATTCTGTTCAATTTTCGCTCATTACTATCCATAATTGTAATTAACAGTATGCTTCTAGAGTAATCAAAATAGCATCACCCCGTAGGTAATGTTATTACAAATAAAATGATACCAAGTTTGTCATTCTCAATCAACAGTAACATATAAGAAAAACCCCTAAGGTTTAGTGTGGTGCACAAAAACATAGAACTGAGAAAAACGCATTTAAAGTTTCTAATAACTGCAACTTTTGCTAAAGTGAAGCTAGAGCAATAAAAATGGCACCGTTGTATAGCTCTACATTATGTGAGTATGGCTGTACCAAATGTGTCAATGCACCTTCCCAAAATATTTGCCATAGCTCATTTAAAAACTGTGTACTGGCCGTTGAATCAGTATAAGGAACCCAGTCTACAACTTTGTGGCTGTTCTAGTGCACTGAAAACCAAAGGAAGACACATGTTATATATAAAAACATCGCCCTTTTATACATAAAACACTATTTCAAGTAAAACACGCATTTTTGTCCCAGACATCCTTCATCAATGCGCTGCCTCGGCCATCTCCGGCGTTCTCGGCGGCGCGCAGGCCGCTCCCTTCTGCCGCGCATTCCACGCTCGCTTTCGTTTCCTGCCGAAAGCTTGACGAGTGTTCTTCTTCAGGCGAGCTTCCCAAGCCATGCCGGCGAAATGCAGAAAGGCGTATACGTCGGCGACGTCGGTACACGAGCGGGTAGCAGACGAGATAACACGCACGAGAGCAGGCGCCGACAGAGCAAAACCAAACAAACAAAAAAAAAAGAGCGAGCAACCTTGGCCGCGCCAGCCAATGGTAAGCGCGAGACGGGGGGGCTCGCCGGCGCGCGCGCGCTCTAGCCAATCAGCGGTCCGGCAGACGGCTTCGCAACACGGGGGAGGGCAGTCGTTGTGTTGGAGCTACGCCATTTTGAGAGCCCGCAAAACGCCCACAAAGAAACCAGCTTCAAAACAAGCCCAAGATGGCGCCGATCCGCCGGCTGCTTCGCTGGCGGCGCGCGCGGGAAGTTCGAACAAATTTTATGTTTTGCGGGTTGTTTTGCGACTCCCGTGATGGTTTGAAAATAGATTTTAACCTATTTTTTTATCGAATTTAGCGTTAAGAATTTGAGGAGAGGTGCTTATAGGTTCAAAAATTTGAAAAATGCGTTTTTCTCAAAATCGATTTTTTGGCCATTTTTTACTTTTCTAAGACTTGCGTCCCCCCTTGAGCTCTATTACTCAAAGCATATGAAGAGCGTGACCCTAGAATGAAGCAGTGGTTGGAGGTGTCGCTGAGCGATAGTGACCTTTCTGTGCATGCAGTGTCAAATTAATGCCACAAACGAACTACTGTATTTACTCACATAATTTTCACACTCTTATAATTCTCACGTTCCCGCATTGCCCAAGAAAAATATTATATTTTTTTCATGAGTAATCATCGCACTCCCAAAAATTGCTCCAATAATGTTGTCTGCTTCCAACCACTGATGATAGCGTGCAACAGCCTAGCACCATTTCTTAATTAAGCATCATGCTTACTGCCATTTAACAGAGCTCTAATCTAATCCAAGCCAAGCCACAATTACCAAGTACGCGTTTTGGCCTGTAATGACAGCATGTGACGTCCTTCTGCGACTAGGCTATGGATCGGTACGGAGGCTATGCGGCGGCCTTCAAGTTAAAGCTGATCGACTATGCACTAGAAAATGGCAACAGGGCCGCTGGCAGGCACTTCAGAGTTGATGAATTTTGTGTCCTGTACTGGCGACCGCAGCTCGCACAGCTGAAGCCCACCAACAAGACACATCGTGCTTTCCGGGGGCCTAACACTGGACAATATCCACAGGTAGAGGCGACACTTGTCCTACATCAAGGGTCACCGTGTAGATGGGTGTGCCGTATCCATCGAGTTAAAAACAAGGTGTGCGTAATTTCCAGGAAGGAGGGCGTTCGGCGCAAGATTTCTGCGCAAGGAATGGATGGTCCGCACACTTTATGTGACGAAGTGAACTGTCACTTAGAAGACGGACGACTTTGTGTTAGCAGTTACCTCGGCATATGAAAATAAGATTGTCCTTTTTTCAGTGATTTGTAATCCGGATTTGGCAGGAAAAGAACTTTTTGCTCTCGCAAATTCCAAATGCGGATCAAACGCCGCTCAATTTTTAACATGCCGCATGACACAACAGCCGAAGAAAAAAGTGTACTAAGTGCGCACCTTTGAACAAGGTGCAGAGAAAGTGCACAGTCATGCTCGCCGTTTCAGCGGACGGATGAAAGCAGCCATCTGTAGGGCATGTACGCCTGTTTTCATGTGTTCTGTTTCGTCACAGTGCTTGCGTCAAAGACCTAGACCGCACAAAGGTCACTTTGCTTGATGGTGCAGCGGTGTAAAAGAAAACTACCGATCGGCGAAGAAACCAGACCGAACACCGTTTCTTGTTTTCAACTTCTTCTTCTCTCTGCAGTACTAGCCTGCACACGTTTATTCCTTTTCTTTTCCAAGATACTCCCGTCCCCCCAGTAGCGTCGCTCAATTCCAGTCTGTACAATTTCTGCACTGGTTTTCTGAAAAACTTCCCGTCTTGAGCTTTCACTCAACAAGGATAGACTGTTTGGAGAGAGTGTGTGCAAGCTGCAGTTGTTCGACGCGCTTCGCGAATACTTCCAGCTGAACATATCGGGCCCAAAACATTTCTGACTTGTTTAGCTCCCGTGCCAAAATTGTTTCGCTGAGCAAAGTTTGAAGTCCACCACATCGATTCACAAAGCTAAAGACCCAGGCGGTGATGCGCAGGAGCTTCTGCAGGTCTTTATGCTGCCTTATATCGATCACCGGGTGTAAGTTTCTGGACGACACTTGAAGAAATACATGTCGCGTCTCAATCTCTGTCTCTTTGTTTATCGGTTTGTACTGGTTAGGTTCTGGAGGCCAGCCTGATTTTTGCTGGGACAACCATTCAGGTCCATACCACCAATAGCGACATGCACGTAGAGTCCTTATCGGTATGTATACCCCTAGTCAGTACATCCCCTGGGTTGTCTTCGCCAGGGCAGTAGCGCCATAACGCTGTTTCTCTAACTTGCGTTATTTCAGTGACTCTGTGCTTTACAAATTGACTCCACTTGCTATAGTTTCCGCGTATCCAGCTCAGTGTGATCATGGAGTCAGTCCACATGACGCAATAGAAATGCTTGAAATCCCACGAGGAGCAAATGTATTTTAGCAATCTGGCTCCCACTACCGGGGCCATAAGCTCGAGCTTTGGAAGCGTTAATGTCTTAATAGGTGCCACTCTTGACTTCGCTACTATGAGAGAGGTAGCGGAGTTTCCACCTTCATCAAATGCTCTCAAATAGGCACATGCTTCATAAGCCTTCAGGCTGGCGTCGACAAATATATGCAGTTCAGCCTCTTTAAGTGCTCCATGCAGTCCGTCTCTCACGCAACGCGGAATCTTTATGTGGCCGAGCTGTATTACATCGGCACACCAGGCTGCCCACTGTGTCTTGATCTCCGCGGGCAATTCTTTATCCCAAGAATGACCTAAAACCCAAAGGCATTGAAACAAAAGCTTCGCAGTGATGGTGAATGGCGATAGAATGCCAAGCGGGTCATAAATTGGAGAAGCAACCATCAGTAGGGTACGTTTCGTGTCGAGCTCGCCAGCCACTAAATACTGGACCACCGACTTGGAAGAAAATTTGAAGTAATCATTTCCTATATCCCATTGCATTCCCAAGATTGCAGCTGCTTCTCCGGATGCTCCTTCTACTTGCTCCTCCTGGTTGTCAAAAATGTTCTGCAGCTGATGGTCATAGGTCTTCCACTTTCTGAGCCTCATGCCAGCATCTTTCATAATTGCTTTCGACTGCTCGTAGATGCGCCGATCTTCATGGAATGTCTCCGCACCCACCAATAAATCGTTGACATAAAATGCCTTCTTTAATGTAGAAGCGAGCTCTTTGTCTTCACATGCATTATCTAAGTGGTAGTGAATAGTTGCCATGAGCAAGAAAGGGCTTGACATTGATCCAAACCGTACCCGTGTCATGTGCCATTCGACGAGCTTACGGTGTTGGCTTACGGAAATAGAGTCAAACCAGAAAAACCGGAATGCATCTCGGTCAGTCTTCTGTATCTCAATTTGTAAGAATGCCTTTTCGATGTCGGAATTGATGGCGACAGGGTACCACCGAAAGCGAAGAAGGACTTGCAGCAATTCTGGATTGAGATTCACTCCTTTATCCAAGCAGTCGTTAAGGGATGGTACACCTTGGGTGTGTGACGATGCGTCGAACACTACACGCAGTTTGGTAGTTAACGATTCCTCTCTTATTACTTCCCGATGTGGCATATAATATATGGTGTGATCTCGATCCTGAGGAATATCCTTAGGCACCGTTTCCGCATGACCCAACTCCTGATATTGCCGGATTACTCTGTCATATCGCTGCAACATTCCTTCCATTGTTGATAGCCTCCGTGTTAATCTTTGTAGACGTGATAGCGCGATTTCCCGGTTGTTCCTTAGAAGCTGTTTCTTATCTTCCTTCCAAGGCAATGCCGCTGTGTATCTCTCGCTTTACTTGCTAATGGTTTCATGTAATCGTGCAACGGACCAATGGGAGGAAGGTGCCGTTGAATCTGCGATGCCCATTGCTTCTAGTTGCCAAAAGGATTGCAAGATCTGCGAGGTTGATTCGTCATCAACAATTGCTTGCACTTTCAGAATGCAGACCATTAGGCTAGAGCTGCAGTCAAGAAAGGCTTTTTGGTGACTGGGTCCTTGTAGCGTCCATCCAAAAGCTGTATCTATTGCTACCAGTCCTGGAACTTCTGCACTTTTGACGATGCGTCCTGACATGATTTGCCAGAGGTGGTCAGCACCGATCAACAAGCTGAAGCTATTTTCCGTTTCCGCACCAAACTTCTTTTTGTCCACAATGACCTCTCCTTCAAGATGCAGGCTCTGAACAAAATGGCTGTCAGCTTTCGTGGAAGCAATATCGTGGCAGATAACTGGAACAACGATTGCGCGCAACGTTCAGGTGTCAGAATCGTGTTGGCTACGCAGAGAAACTTCTAACACTTGCCGTTTTTCCACAATACTTGGCGATGAACAGCCAAACGTATTCAGTGCAATTTGTGTTTCTCCCAGCACCTGTAGGTGTAATGTCTTGGCGAGATCTTCTGTGACGAAGGATCGCTGGCTCCCTCCATCGAGAATCCCTCGAACATACCTTGTTTTGCCGTTTTTGATGACAAAGGCGCGAAACGTTTGTAGATATACTTCACTGTGGGGATGTTGTGCCCCCGCTCGGTGAATCCTTGTCACACAGCATAACTGATGGTGACGACATCATTCCTACTGTGCTGCCGGAGGAGTCAACTGGACGAGAAGGTGTCGCTGTTTGGTTCGATGTATAGTGCGGGTCGCACATACTTGATGCGTGCTTCCCGTGGCAACTCGAGCAGGTGAGTTTTACGCGGCGTGCCTGATGTCCTCGGAACGTGCATCGATAGCAGCGGTTGTCTTTCACAAGCATTCCTTTCTTCGAATCGATGGCAAGGTTCGTGTCTAAAGCTCGGGTGCCATGTTTCTTCGACTTGCAGAAAAAACACTCATCCCAGCTGTTTGATGTGCTGTGTAGTACGGAAGCCGTGCTGGTGCTGCCGCTTCGAGTCCTCTGTGCACGGTCATCCAGCAGTCGGTCATTAAAGGGTTTGCACTGCTCCCGACTTTCTAGCTCTATATGTGTATAGGTGAGCAGCTCCTTTAACTCCGCATCAGATGTAGCAGCTGCCACGCTTGGCTCAAGGACATTGGCAGCAGACCCGTTTTCTCTTAGTGCCTGACTGCGCTTTGCACGTGTGTAGGCCAAAATGATGTCGTACGGTAGGGCTTTCTGTAAAATGTCAATCAGCATAGCGGAAAAGCTAAGCGTAGAAACATTTAGTGCTGTTAGACAACGGATATTCAGCTGCACAGCATCGTAAAGTCGCCTAAGGCCGTGCACGTCGTTTCCCGACTTGATGTGAGGTAGATTGCGAAGCGCTGATAGTCTATATGTGTATAGGTGAGCAGCTCCTTTAACTCCGCATCAGATGTAGCAGCTGCCACGCTTGGCTCAAAGACATTGGCAGCAGACCCGTTTTCTCTTAGTGCCTGACTGCGCTTTGCACGTGTGTAGGCCAAAATGATGTCGTACGGTAGGGCTTTCTGTAAAATGTCAATCAGCATAGCGGAAAAGCTAAGCGTAGAAACATTTAGTGCTGTTAGACAACGGATATTCAGCTGCACAGCATCGTAAAGTCGCCTAAGGCCGTGCACGTCGTTTCCCGACTTGATGTGAGGTAGATTGCGAAGCGCTGATAGTTGGCATTGCTCGATTCATTTTCGATCTCCGAAGCGTTCCTTCAATAACTCAATGGCGTCTGCATAACAGGCTTCGGAAGTCGGAAAACCACATATCGCAGCTGCCGCTTCACCCGCAAGATAATGACGTAGATAGAAGAACTTCGTCGTTGTTGACAAAGCGTTGTTCAGGTGGACAGTTTGCTCAAACTGCTCCCAGAAAGCCGACCATTCATGTATATCATCTCTGAATGTTGGCATGCCAAGGTTCGGCAGCCTTGGGTCAATTGCGGTCGGCACGTCAGAAGGTGGTGGGTTTGCGTTCTGAGGAGCAGCCGCTGCTGTACTGTCTCCATGTCGCAAACCATCTATCTTGCAGCGAATCTCAGCGAGCATGCTTATAGCTTTGTCGTTATACTCTGCTGCCGCGACATACTCAGCTTTGAGCTCCTTGTCCGTTATGTGCTCCTCGAGCGCATGATTGATCTTCGAGAGCTCGTTGTTGTTCGCTGACAAACGGTCATAAATACCTGTGAGTTTAAGCTTGTCCGCGGTAGGGTCACTTAGCAGTGACCTTGCTTCTTGCAGCATCTTGGTGTTCTGGGCTCGTCGAGCGGAGCGCTTGGTCTTGAGGCGATCTATCGGATCCGGTGTTGGAGTCTAGTCCGGTCTAGGCCGATCGGAAACGATTCGTTGCAGTCCTCGCCGCCTGCAAAACGACGCGGTCGAGTAGAAGGTCCCCTCGAGTCGTGCAATGAAGGAGACGTGTCCGCGCGAGGTGTTTCGGCACCACGATGTAAAGGAAAACTACCGATCGGCGAAGAAACCAGACCAACGCTGGTTCTTGCTTTTAACTTCTTCTTCTTCTCTCTGCAGTACTAGCCTGCACACGTTTATTCCTTTTCTTTTCCAACAGCGGTGTTTTCTAAAAGTGTGAGCCTTTTCTTGTGCGACATTCCTATTTGTCGCTATCAAATTCATTCCTTCACCTTTACAGCAAAACTGAGACTTTTTAAAATCAAGTTTTTACGTATTAAAAATACAGTCAAACCTCGCTACAAGGAACGCCGCTTCAACGAAATTTCTGCTACATTGAAAAATTCACAGTTCTCCGTCAGCAGTCCATAGGAGTCAATGCCTCATTGTCGCCACAACGAACACATTTTTTTCTACTGTCCCGCTTCAACAAAATTTCACGATGGAATTCCAGGCTCAGATATTTATTGTTCTACAGTAAACCCAATCTAATATTTTGATGCATTTTCAGAACGTGAAAATACGTCGACATAGTCTAAAATACGCATTGGCACCACCAGAAACCTCTGCTGTTCAGCAAGCATGGGTGCCACCATTGCTCGATAGTGATGGCAATGAGGCTGCCCTGCTTTTGCCACCGGCTTGCTTTTGGGCCGCAGACGTTCCAAAGCTGAAGCTCAGTCGCTCAGTTCATGGTTTCCTTCACGCAGCTGCCCCAGCTGCTTGGGGCAACCACGGAAGGATGCCTTTTTTGGTTCTAATGCTTGCTTATCATTTTATTCGCACTCAACGAAATCCACAAAATCAACAAAATCAGCTAGTCGCGAGTGATGGATGATAGGAATGGCATAGAATAAGGCAAAAGTCACCGCTCCAAGATACCCTGCCTCCATTTCGGCGTTGTCGGATACGCTTTGACGGTGGACAGCTGCTGGTGTTAACGTGTTAATGCAACTGCTTGGTATGTTCATGAAAGCGGTTGTAGGCATTGTTTCAGCGTGCTTTTCACCATGGCCTCGCTATTCATGACTAAGCGAAAACTTTTCAATTTTGAGAATAAATGTTTCTTTGTTTTGCTAGCTCATATTAGGTATATTTTTCTATTTCACTACAACGAAATTTTCACTTCAGTAAAATATTTTTCGTGCCCCATGAGTTTCGTTGTAGCAGGGTTCAACTGTACACTACAGTGGGAGAACACTGCCATTCCCTCTCGTCACAATACAGGCTCCAAGCTACAGCCAGACTTCTTCATTCCGGATGACGTCCTCGCCGAGTTTGACCAGCAGCAGGTGTCGTCGCTGGGCATTGGCGGTACCAGCGCAGCAGCCTCACCACCGTCTTCCACATCTAATAGTCCTGCTGCCAGTGACGGAGTCGATGGAATCGTGCAGAAGATCAACCAGAAGTTGAGCCCCGAGCTGGTTGCCTCTACTAAAGGGCTGTTTTTGTTCCAAGTTAAAGGTTAGTATGCTGCTTTTTCTCTGAGAAGGCTGTAAAATTAGTGTTATAACAGAAGGGCTTCTTTGACAGGGTTATAGAAATTTTGCATTGTTCAAGTCGAAGTCGTGGCTACATAATATGGCACAACCATTCTAATAGCGCGCTTTTTTATTACTTATTCTGTTGTTCACATCACCACAGCCGGTATGCCGTGTAAATTTATGGTAGGGTAGGATGGCTTCTTGATGCCTGGTATTCCACTATAAATATATATTTGTACAGGGCTGGCAAGAAATATTTTAGTTGCTTTTGCATGGCTTATGCTATTGCTCATTCTATGAATGTTCGACTAGCAACTTCTTTATCCCACCACCACATCTGACATTACGCTGGCGATAAAAAGCTCTTTAGCAAGTTTGATATTGAAACTGGCTATTTGTGATGTGCAAGCCAGGTGGTGCAGATTGCATCTCCAAGGTATTTGACTGTATGTGCACGGCTGTAGAAAGTGAACCGATTTAAGTGGACAAGCAACTATAGCAGTGTTTTATGAAAGGCGTGCAGGGCGAGATTCCGATAATGCGACACTTTTGTGAGCATGCTGACGAGAGCATTGAAGAAATGCTTGTATCAAAACAACAGACCAGAACTCTACAGATGTGTCTTCACAAGCAATCGAAACATACGATCCTAGTGCTAGTGCTTTTTAAATTTTTTTTACTTGGGTGTTTTTTATTTCAGTGCTCCCTGGACTTAACAGATAATGATAGATGAGTTTGTGACTGTAGTTTGAGAAAGAGGGCACATTTTTGCTTCGCTCTGTGGGTTCCTCATGATCCACTGCAGCAGGGATCAAATGGCAGAGCATCCACCTTCAGTGTGGGAGGTACTGGATTTGATTCCTCTTGTCACCGCACCCTCCAGTCTTTCGGAAGTTGTGAGAGGTAACAGACTAGCCTCATGACAGCCTATGGTTATCTTAGAAAAAGGTGGCCTTTCCTTTATGCCCTTTTTTTTCATTCACTCAGTTTTCTTTGCTCACAATGTTGCCGCTTTCCTCATCGTGGGTTGCAGGAATCGGCAACCTTCCTAACCTCAACTGTCTAAACATGTTGCAAGCTATTACAGTAAAAGCTCGTTTATCTAGACCTCGTTAACTTGGAAATTCGTTTAACTCGGACTCGCGGTGCGGTCCCGGCAAAACTGTGTACATTTCAATGAGGTCAAATACTCATTAGTTCGGAGGGATTTAGCCGCGCACCGGTTATCTCTGACAACTCCTGAGAGGGCTATCGGGACTCCAGAGTCGCGCGATCTCGGTGGCTTGGAGGCTCAAGCACCGCTTGCCGTAACCGACGGCAGAACCGGAGTTTTGGAGAAACCGAAACCGAGCGAACTGCAGCAGAATACGACCATAATGATAGTGAATGAGTGGGAAGTGGCTAGGTGGCACTAGTCACCACCCGGCGGAAGGGCTTGGGTCCCCTGCGCATCCAGTGTCTACTGACATCTGCTTGCTACGCACATGCTACGTCTACTGGTGTACTTCGTGTCTTGGTTCTTTGTGTTGTGACTCCGCGTGTTACGGCTGTGTTTGTGCGCGTTGCCGCTGCCGTCGCGCTTCATGGCGGCCGTCACCGGAGTTCAGCGGCCACAGCAGCCAGCAAATGATCTTGAAAGAAAGGTTATGATATTGAAAGACGTGGACGCAGGTGTTTCTTGACAGGCGATAATGAAAAAGTATGATGTTAAGAGAAGCACCTTAAGCGACTACATGAAGAACAACGAAAAAATTTTTGAGGCGTTTGACAGCGGCAAATTCACCGGAAAACGAAAACGACTGAGTGCGGCAGCACACCCGAAGCAGGAGACGCTTTGCTGTGGATAACAGACATGCGGAACAACCAGCTTCCCTTGAGTGGACCGTTGATCTGTCAGCAAGCTGAAAGGTACACACTGAGAATGAACATCGAATCTTTCAGTACGTCTGAAGGCTGGTTTGCCCGCTTTAGAGAAAGGCAGGGGTTGGTCTTTCGAAACGTGTGCGGAGAAAAAGCAGCAGTGGAAGAACGGCGTATTGCTGACTGGAAGACAACTGAGCTTCCCCAGTACCTGGCTCGTTATGAGCCTGCCAACATCTGCAATGCCGATGAAACGGCTCTCTTTTTTAAAGCCTTGCCGGACAAAACGATCACGTTCAAGGGCGACCCGTGCGTTGGAGGGAAGAGGAGCAAAAAAAGGATCACTGTGCTTGTCGCTTCACTGTGCTTGTCGCTTCAGGCACCGAGCGCCTGCCACTGCTAGTCATCGGGAAGGCACGTAACCCAAGGTGTTTTAAAAACATTCACCACTTTCCTGTGCAATATCGTGCCAACAAAAAGGCCTGGATGACTTCGGATATTTTCCAAGCTTGGCTGCACCAACTCGACCGCCGCTTCTCCGCTAACAAGCATAAGGTTTTACTTCTAGTTGACAACTGCAGTGCTCATACCAGAGTGTCAGGGCTAGAGTGCATCGAACTTGTATTTCTACCTGCAAACAAGACGGCTGCTCCGCAACCGCTGGATGAAGGGATAATTCAGTACGTAAAAAGCAGGTACAGAAAGCATGTGCTGGAACGGATCCTGCTGTGCAAGGAAGCAGGGCGAGAATGCGACGTGACTCTCCTGACAGCAATTCACATTTTGGCTCATGTCTGGAGTGAAACGCCGCCCGCCGTCATTGCAAATTCTTTCCGGCACAGTGGCTTTGTCCGCCCTGATGACTCGAATATTCCTCCAGAGGACACCCGCGAGCCCACTGAAAATATGGACGACGAGGTGAATGACACGCATTTTGACTCTCTTCTTTCTAGTGGCGTCCAGATTTTAGACTACGTCGCTACAGACTATCATGTTGCCGCTGCTGGTCCGCTGACTGACGATGATATATTATCGGAAGTGCTTGAGGAGGACCAAAATCACTGTTCTGATGATGACGGCCTGGATGAGTCGACGCGACGTCAATGCACCATGCAGGAGGCCGCTGAAGCCCTCGCTGTGGTCGAGGAGTTCTGCATTTGTTCTCGCGACAGTGAACTACCACCTGATGGGATTAAAAAGGATCGTTTTGTCAGAAGTTCCGACGGGGAAGCAAGCAAAAATAACGCATTTTTTTAAAAATAAAGGTTTGTCTGTGCTGTGTACGTTTTACTTTTGTTTTCATGGTCCATTCGATAATTCCGAATTCGGTTAACTCGGACATTTCCTCCGGTCCCGTGAGATCCGAGTAAACGAGTTTTTACTGTATATGCATCTCGGGTTGTGATGAGGGATCGTAGTTAGTGCTCTACAAGTTTACAATGGTGGCTGATTGGGTGACATTGTAAGGTCCAACCTTGTCTTCTTTGCAGTGGCGTTCTCCCTCTTATCTTTTCTGTTAACCTCTTCTTGTGCCTTTTCACTCAGTTTGTTTAAAGAACGTGTCATCAACATGATGCTTTACAAGGGCCGCTTCTCAAACGTTTTGACCGGCTGATGAAACTGTCTTCTCTCATCTCCACAGGTGGTGATGACTTCTTCGTAGACCTCCGAACGGAAGGGGGTAGCGTTGGCAAAGGCCAGCCGTCGGAAGGCAACTCGCCTGACGTCGTATTTACCATGGACGCCGACAGCCTGCTCAAGATGTTTGCAGGCAGTCTGAAGCCGACGGCAGCCTTTATGAGCGGCAAGATGAAGATCAAGGGCGACATGGGGAAGGCCATGAAACTCGAAAAGCTTATGGGCAGCCTCCGAGCCAAACTCTAGAAACCAACCGAGCCTTATGCTTTTTGTTTGGCAACTACTTCGGCATGTTTCACCGACTCCGGTCTGTGCAGCCAAGCAGAAGGAAGATCACAAAGGCTAGACACCAACAGCGCCACCCGCTTCATGAACGTCGCTGGTCAACCGGATTTTTCAGCTTACCTCGACGCAGAGACTGTGTCAACATTTGCTGGATCAAATGTAGTGCGTGATCTCGCATTTCGTTCAACTCCAGCGCGTTTGGTGCTTCCAGCGACCTCGAGAGGCATCGGCAAGACAACATAATTATGTGCAGTGGCTCGAGTCGTATCTTGAACTTCCTAGTGTGGAAGCTTTTTGATCAATTCATTTTATGATCGGGTCCACCTCATCGGGAACATAGCAATGTGGAAGTTTGTTAGTGTAACAAAGGGTGTGGTGAAGACAGCGTCTTATGAATAAGGTTAATTTTCCTTTTTCTCGGTTTCGGTTCTTCAGATGTCTAGAGTGTCACTGATGGTTATATCTTATCGCTTGATGAGATGTGATTTTAATTGAAATGTGGCATTCATTCGCATGATGGAGCAACTGTCTGGAATAGGAACAAGTGTTACTTTATACATTTTGAAATGTTTACCTTGCTCACTAGGATGGACATTATATCTGCACTAATGGCATTGATTGCATTAATTCTTGATGTTAATCAAGAAATATTTTTATACTGGAAAATGAATGCTGTCAGTTATTTAGTTGTGTTGTTGCAACACTCTTCATAGCATCTAGACTATCTTTTTTTTGTTACCAGGGCCTAATATTTTGCTTTATGTAAAAAAACTTATGCGGCTTTTACATATGAAGCTGTATGCTTGTATGCATAGAAAAAACGTGAGTAGTTTTGTTTTCAAAGCTGAATCTGTTACTGTATATAACACACTCGTGTGCCTTAAGAGAACTGTTATGCCTTATAGAACCATTCTGCTGTGCAATATGAATAGCTAAAGTATTTCGTATAACCTCTAACTGATGTTGGTTGTTTGCAATGTGTAATGAACTGGAGTGTCTTGCAGTGATAGCATGTGTTGTCAAACTGCTGTGCAGTAAAAAATTAAAGCTTGAAATTTTTTAAGCGGTGGCTACACTGGTGGAGAGATGCCGCAAGCAAATGCTCACATTAATACGCATCTGTGGTGGTACGTACGGCTGCACCGGTCCTAGGCTAGTCCACAACGATGGTGAAACAATACTTGCAGTTAATGTGGAGTCTCCATTTTAAAAAGACTGAAAAACACTTTTCTAAATAGTCCTCAAGTGGCTTCACTAAAAGAGCATGTCGTCTCACGTATTGGCTGGCCTGAAAATTTTTTAGAGTCCATCAAGTACTAATCAAGTTACAGAAACTTGTTGCATTCTTCAAGCGCTCTCCTTCTTTTCTTCGTACTAATGAGCTCTCTGAAAGCTTGCAAGAAATATGTGTCCCTTCATGGCTTACTTTAAGTTTGATCGCGGCCAGGCACGTAGCGCCATCCCGTGGCGGCCACGGCACTATGCAGCTATCAATGCTCAATCGAGCCAATGGCTATAAACTTTGAGTTATGTGGCGTCATGTATTCCGAAAGGAGGGAGTGGTTTGCGAATGGGAGAATCAATTTTTCGTTCCAGGCCTTATGCTGCACTGATGTTTGGCTCGCATACTCTCAGAGGCGTTGACTACAAATTGGCAGCATTTTCTGACCATGCTCAGAAAGTGTTGCATGGCCCCTTATATTAGCGAAGATTACAGGCAGAGTTTGAAAGGGGGCAGTAGTATCTTTCGTAGGCCAATAGGCTGTGAGATTGCCACGCCGTCTAGCTTTTCTTGGCAAGCAACAACTACGGTTCCGAAAACTGTATTTTTTACGCGAAGTAAAATTGTTGCCTCTTCATCGGCCTCTACAATGTGTACCACTAATCATGCTCTGTGCGCATTTACTTACTCGGCACAAAACGAGAAGCAGCAGAATAATAGGGAAGTGATGGCCATTTACAATTGAGAATAATAAAGTGCATTAAGTGTGCTTATAATATAAGTGCACTTTTGGGTGTGGTGCGTGCTAAGTGGATCGGCTCGGTATGGGATATTTGTGCATCCAAAGGGCATTTTTTTTTTTGTGCGCAAGGTACAGTCTGCTTGGTTCTTGAATTTGTTGCATGCGTGCACGTTCAGGTGAAGATTACCTAATCTTTGCCTCATTAACAATCCTTCTACTGAACTCTGTTCTAAATCACAAGCCAACTGACTCGAGATTGTCTTCAAGTCCTATGCCATGGCATTTGTGCAGCTTCGGGACAGAATATATGTATTGCGATATGGTGTGGTCAATGTTGGTTCTTTGTGCTCGGCATGTCAAGCTGACATTGTGTTGAAACAATGCTCACATGCCCTGAGCGTAAGCGAAGGAGCTATCGCTGAATGAAGCAATGAATGGTGAAGCCGTTTCATTATTTTTTGGTAAAATTTTTGAAGATGCCTGCAAAAGATTGCTTTCTTTGCACTAAACTCAATTTGACTCAAGAGCTAGTGTTATCAGCATGCTCAAACATGGGAATATCCTGCATTACAGCAGACTTTCATTGCATCCACTTTGTTAGATTCTATGTATAATGGACAGATGTGTATGCTCCTTCAACATTGTACACTAGAGAAGGTAGTCTGCACAACAGGTAGTATTATGAGACTCCATCCAATTGTTGGAGGGCGAATTTCGTTAGCATCTAAAAGTGCCTGTGCTGACATCAGCTATGTTCTTGTACATGTGCTGGTGAACCAAGATACTATATGAGTCTTACTACTCAAGCTGACTCCGGGAACAAAAAATTTTCATGAAGCAGAGATTTCGGGCAGCGTAAGGAGTGCAAAGATTTGTTTCTAGTTCCCTTTACCTTTGAGTATGTAAAAGGTACTAACAATCCTTCTGATGTATAGTAATGGTTTAATAAATCTTGGCTGTACAAATGTACCATCTGTTTGCTTCCTCACTTGAGCCTTATACAATAAGTAATAGGAAGAGATGAATGATATGCTAGAGAGGTAATTAAAGTTAATTTATTTGAAGAACACTGAGAAAATTTCGAAGGTGAGATAGCTTGTGGAATATACTTGTGTGGACACGCACATCATAACGAAACATCAATGGAAAGTGTAGCCTGAAACACATTTGTAATCAGTTTTAAAGGAATACTAGAGGCAAAGATTAAGTCAAGGTTGATTGTTGAAATAGTCCAGAAACCTCGTAGTGCTACTTTTGTGTAAGGAATTGCTTAAATTGAAAAAGACATTGATCGCGAAGTGGTTGATATCTGCTCCATCAGGTGCCGCCACCGTGCCAGTTGACCTCCCGAGAATTCCACAGCTGATCAGATAAGGTGAGGTCGCGCTATCAGAGGATTTCGTATTGTGAATGGGTGGTTGAAAACGCGTTTGACTGAGTTGCAGGTGTCTCCAGTGACTCGTATATTTAAAGTGTTATAATAAATTACACAGTTTACACCAGGGGCGGATCCAGTGACTCATTTTAGGGGGGGGGGGGGTTGCCTAAAGTAACACAGAGTAGGGGGGCGTGGTCATGACTTTTTTTTTGTTTTTACTAGCAGAAAAACCCTTTCCCAGCATAAATACCGCAAATGTGTGCTCGCATCATTTTCACTCATTTGTCCTAATTCGTGATAGGAGGTGGACTGCAGCTTTAAATTGAGAGAGGGGGGTGCTGACAGAGTTTGGGGGAGGGCGATCACCCCTCCCCTCTGGACCACCACTGATTTATAGAGAGCTTTAATCGTTTTTTAAATGATTCCCAAGACTTGGTTTACCGGCACAATGTGTTTGTAACAAAAATAATCACAGCATATCCACGGAGTGAATGATGATGAGCGGGGCAAAGCGTCCGTCCGTGCTTCCGTTCGTTCTTGCTGCTGTTCGTGCATACGTTTGTGTGTTCGTCCATGCATCCGTCCGTCTGTGTGTACATTCGTTTGCCATGCGTTCTTTCGTACGTCTGTCCGTCCATGCATCCATCAATCTGTCCGTCCGCTTGTCCGTCCGTGCATTCGTTCATCCATCCATATAGTGCACACTCCAAGTACCACCACCTCGCATCTTTTCGTCATCATCATCAACATCAGCCTGACTACGTCCACTGCAGGACAAAGGCCTCTCCCATGTTCCGCCAGTCATCATAATGCTACATGCATGCCAATTGAGATTCTAGGGGGCTACAAGGAAGACGAGGAAGACGAAGAGTGGTCTCCGAGGAAGATTCTACAAGAAAGACGAAGAGTGGTCTCCACTTGGTGACAAACAGACAGGTTTGACAGGCAGGACTGACGTTTGCCTGCTCTGAGGATTTGGCCAAGAATTTAGTAGTTGTGATTGATTTTGTATATATATATTTTTTTTCATAAATATTTCTATAGTGTCCTAATTGATTAGCAAGTGTATTTTCAGATAGTACGACCAGGCAGATGCCGTTTTCCTCACCTGGACCAGAGGCTTTCCTCTGGTCTGTTTCTCTTCCTTCGCAGGAATTGCCAGTGGACTTGTTTTTACAGCAACGGCATCTCATCCGTTCCTGTGGCATTGGTCCCAAGCAACGATGGTATTATACGGATGAAGAATTCAAAAATGATTCAGATGGAGTTGAGAGCCACTACAACTCTCTACCAAAGCATCACAGAGGTCAGGCAGTTCAGCAAGGGTGGCATTCTTTGCTTCTTGTCTGACCAGCTCTGTGTTCGAGACCTACTAAAATGCTCGGTATTCGCTACCAACCCGGTGAGCGCATTCATTCCACCTCACCCAGCTTGTGTCAAAGGCCTCGTTCGGGGTGTCGATGTCAACTTGACCCCAACTGAGGTATTAGATATGTTTTCAGAAGCAGGTGTGATAGCTATCTATAGATGTAGTTGAGTTGTGGACAAGAACAAGGTCCCAACGGAGCCCGTGATTGCTACATTTGCCAGGTCGAATCGCCCAACTGAAATCAAAGCGTGGCCTTTAATATACAGAGTAGAGCCGCTATCACCTCGTCCCCTACAGTGTATTAAGTGTTGGTGTTATGGGAACAGAGTGAAGGGATGCAGGTCAGTACCTAGATGCAGAATTTGTGGTAAGATGCACAACTAAAACGACTGTATAAGTAATGAAGAAAAGTGCTGTCTTTGCCATGAAGCACACTGTGCTGATGACCCAAACTGCTCAGCCAAGGCACGTGAAATCTAAATCCTTGAAATTGTAGACAGAAGGCGATGCTCCCGAAAGGATGCCATTGCTGAAATCCAGGCCCGAACTCAAGGGTACGCAGGAGCAGCTGCCCGCCATAACATAGCAATGGAGCATCCTTTTCTCTATCAGTTGCGGACATGATCGAGAAGGCTGTGGATAAGGCTATGCAACACCTTGCTACCACCCTATGGGAGTCACTGTCGCACGTTATAAACAACCAGATCGCACAAGTCTATAGAGCACAGATAGATATAAGTACGGCTGTAGAAAATGCTGAGTCTGCACACCCGACAAATGAGGCAGAATCTGGATAACTCCACCGGATGCACAGTCTGCAGAGCCCTCTGGAGAAGGCGTTCAGAGGCAAAGCGAGGGTGCACAGAAAGCTTCTCAGGACACACAAGATATGGACATAGATCTCAAATGCCTAAAGCGTTCTAGATCCCCTGTATCGAAAAAACCTGGCTCGCCGAAACATGTAAAAAGCAAGAAATACCAGGAAGACAATTTTTCAAAAACGGATTTTCTAAAAGAAAGTATTTTAGATAAGGTAGTTGCCGAAACCATTTTAACGAAATCATAGGGTTTCTTAAAATTATACATTGGAAGGGCCGATCTCATCACTCAGCCATAACAGATCTGTTATACCTGTCTTCCAAATTCGATCCGGCTATTATTGCAATTCAAGAAACTTGGCTTTCCACACATCACTTATTTCACCTACACAACTTCCAAACCTTTCGTCTAGACCGTCCATCCAAAGGTGGAGGTTTAGCTTTCTTTATAAACAATAATATTAAAAGTCAAAAACTCATACAAATGTATGTCTTCTGAATGTGAAATTTTCGCGTTAGATATTACCTTGCCAGGATACTTGCCTTTCTCGCTAATAAACGTCGACTTTCCTGTAGGCGTTCAAGACTCGAGATTGTTAGATATGGCTGCTAATTCAGGCTGTAAAGAAAAAATTATAGTTGGCGACTTCAACTCTCACCATACATGCTAAGGTTTTAGAACAGATCAGTGTGGACAACGGTTGTGGGACTGGTTGGTAGACAACAACTTATTGTGCCTTAACGCTAGAACTCCCACATTTATTCGAGGTCATTCATGCTCCGCCTTAGATTTAAGCTTTGTAAGCTCGGCCATTGCTAGTACATCATGGACAGCCCTTGATTGCGCCTCCAACAGTGACCACTTTCCAATAATGTTCGAGATCGCTTGCCCCATCAAACCATCATGCTTTCATGCCCGGACCTATATAAATTATGCAAAATTTCAACACGACCTAAAAACTGCTTCAGACGCTCCCTCTCAGTATGGAAATGACACTAAAGCTATGAAATTAAGCGCAGTAATTAAAAGGTCATACAAAAACGCTGAATTTGCTGCTAAATCGGCGAAGAGAGTACCCTATAGCCCCTGGTGGAATTCCAACTGTTCACGAGATCCCAGACGACAGGCAGCTTGGAAGAAGCTAATACATAATCAGTCCCCTAAGAACTGGTCAGATTATAAATTTCTTGCCGCTGTATTTAAACACACGGTGGCCCAAGCTAAAGAAGAATATGATAAAAGACATTTCGATTTTCTTTTGAAACCTAAAAATAAGAAAGCTTTATTTCAACATATGCGATCTCGCAAAATCCTGCCGTCTACAGTAAATACTGATTATGAAAAACTGTCATTGGAAGAAACGAAGAACTCTTCAGAGTTTATTGGCAGAGGTCTAGAAATTAGATTTTCTTCGACTATGGCTTTCAACTGGCAAAAGTCTAGCATAAGCACCGACTTCAAAAACGTAACGCTGTCTAAAGCATCAAAAGTAATTCGAGATCTATCCTCGTCAGCTCCTGGTCCAGATGGAATCACAGTTCCTATGATTAAAATTTTATTCAAGCTATCCCCCGACGACGTCCTCAATCTTATAAACTACTCTTTAAAGAATGCCTGGATACCGTATGACTAGAAATAGCTAAGGTAATCCAATTAATAAAAAAGCAAGGATTAGGTTTTATCATAGAAAATATCAGACCCATCTCGCTAACTTCGAACATGGTGAAATTCATAGAGAGGGTCCTAAATGGCCGAATAAACTCCTGGATGACGAATAAGCTCATATTAAAGCCAAACCAAATTGGTTTTCGCAGTGAATTCTCAATTTGGAGCGCCCATGCGGATTAGAGAGTCGAATACAGCTTGCTCGTAAAAGGAAACAGTACGCCGCATTAGTAACTCTCGACATAGCTAAAGAGTACGACAGTGTCGAGCACTCTATTCTATTGACCGCCTTGCAGAGAAGTTTCCTCAGTATATTACTGAGTGGATAGCAGAATTCTCAAAATCAAGGGAATTGTATTGCGTGAAGGATGGCTGTTGTTTGCATAAATTCAAGCAGTAACGTGGTGTTCCCCAAGGGTCCGTCCTATCTCCAGCATTATTCAATATACTCATAAGCTCTATTTCGATTGTTCAGGATGTCAGTGTCTGGATTTATGCAGATGATATCTCGTTCTTCGCTGCAGAGAGTGACATTTACTCACTACGTCAAAAATTGCAAAGATATAATAATACTCTAGAAATTTGGTTGCAATCCATTTCATTGAACATCAGTAAAAGTGCGCTCTTGGTGTTTCCTATAGCAGATACAGTTTCAATTTCTGTATTGTATAATCGGGAATCTATTCCACAAGTAGATTCAGTCAACTACTTAGGAATGATTTATAATGAAAAGCTAAATTGGAGCCCACACATAGAATATATAACAGCAAAGGCACAACGGGCGTTAGGTTTATTACGCAGGTTAAGCAACAGAAAATACGGGCTGTGCAGACACATGATGTTAATGACATATAAAATGTATGTGCGACCAATATTGGAATTTGGGTGTGTATCATTCTCGGGGGCCGCTGGTTATAAAATTAAACCGCTAGTAATGTTAGAGCGAGAAGCCCTGCGAATATGCCTGGGACTTCCCAGGTTCGTGGCGAATAATGTATTGTACCAAGAAGCGCGATTGCCAACACTCTTCTGTCGATTCCGCATTCTAACGGTTCAAATTTTCTTAAAGTTCGACAGTTTACTGGCACGAAAATCAGAGTACGCATTTATTAGCAACCCTGACTCTTTCTATCTTGCACATTGGCCTCGATTTCATACCCCTCAGATAACTTTCGTTAAAAAGAAACTGGATTGCATAAATGTAGACATTAGCACAGTAATCGAAACTAATTTCTCAACCCTCAATATTAGAATAGAGTACGATGAAATCTTCCCCCCACAAGCCAAGTTGCAATCTCTTAAATTTTTGACCACTACATTAAAAGATTACTTGGTACATGCAGAAACAAAAAATGAAATAGCTACAGATGCTTCTGTCAACAATGAAAAGGCAGGCGTAGGAATTGCGTCTGAATTCCTCAGCTGGTCTTTTTCAGTAAGGCTTCCAGATTTCATTTCTATATTTGAAGCCGAGCTAGTAACTATTATTTTAGCTCTTCGTAAAGTTCCTACGACCGAGACCACTGCAATCATCCTAACAGATTCACTTTCGGTGTGTGCAGCTCTGACAGCCTTCGAACAATCTCGTGCCCTAGCAGCGTTCCACACATTAGCACCACCGCATTTAAAACTCCTCAAATTACTGTGGGTCTCAGGTCACTGCAGATTTCAATTAAATGAATTGGCAGATGCTTTGGCACGAGCATCGCTTGATGGACCAGTAATTTCAGTACTTCCCGAGTTAGAATACTTTTCAGGGGTTAGATATAGGAAGTTCGCTGTTTTTACAGATAGTTTAGAAAATATCACACAATGGACAGATTATAAGCACCTCAAATTTTCATGGAAAGCCCAGTGGAGTTCGTCAAAAAAACTTGAAATAATAATCTCCAGATTCGGTGCCGCGTCCCCCCATTAAATTTTTATTTACACAGAATTAGTCTGACACTTTCCCCCCTTTGTCCGTTTTGCGAAGAATCAAAAACTATTGAACATTATTTTGGCTCATGTCAGAACTATGCATTAATTAGAAAAAAACTTCTAGATATTTTATTTGCGAAGCTAGGTTTAAATTTAACCACAGAAAATGTTCTATATTTTGGTGCCTCTGTTTTGCGAAGTTGCCACAGAGATGCATTCGATGCAGTGTGTAATTTTATTCAAAACTCTAAACGTTTTTCAACTTAAAGCCCACGTTAACAGGTACTCAAAAAAAAAAAAAATGGGTCGAAAAGCAATTTTCAAATCTGGATAAATCCGTGACATACCAAATTAATCGGGTTTGGTAAAACCAGCTGTCTGGTCTGTTCCCAAAATCAAGGTATAGCTATTAGTGTCTGCTTTCTTGTTGATTTTTTTTCTCGCTATCTGAATCTTTGGTTTCTTTCTTTTTCTTTAATATACTGTCTTCACTATACAACTACCCCCCCCCCCCCCTTTTTTTTCGTTGTAAGCAATAGTGCAGCTATCGTCCATATGAGACTATATGTTCTCATGGCCAATCCCCCAGAGTGGGTATGAGCCATGGATTAGAGGCTAAAAACAACAAACAAGCTCGTTGTCTGGTCTACCGGTCACGTCACGCCACTGCTGCTGCTGGTTTGAAATATATTTCATGCACAGCCTCGTAGATACGGCGCCTCTCTTCTGTAACATATTTGGTGGAGGTGGAACGTTCCCCGTCCTCACCATGAAGCTTCGCAGTGGCCGCACCGCCCAACCTGCGGCTATGGCTTATAATAATATCCCCCCCTCACCGCCATCACCTGGAACGCCAGCTACTACGTACCTTGCGATGTCCCACCCCAATGATCCCGGTACGTTCTCCGCGCAGCCTGGTCTTGACGCCGACTATTGCCTCCGCATGTACGAGCGCGTTAGCCTGTCTCACCGATGGGACCCAACCATGATGCTCGCCAACGTAATCTTTTACTTGGATGGCACCCCACATGTATGCATGTATGGTTCGACGCTCATGAGGCCGAGCTCACCAGCTGGGACATTTTCAAGGACCCACTACACGACATCTTTGGGGACCCATCCGGTCGACAAACGGCCGCACGACCAGAACTCGCCACCCGAGTATAGTCATCAACCAAGTCGTATGTCTCGTACATACAGGACGTGTTCGCGTTGTGCCGCAAAGTGGAGGAGCAAATGACCGAGAGCGACAAGGTGGGCCATATACTCAAAGGCATTGCGGACGACGCTTTCAACTTGCTCGTGTACAACAATGTCACGACCGCCGATATCATAATTAAGGAATGCCGCCGCTTCAAAATGGCCAAAAACCGCCGAGTTCGGCCTCAATTTTCACGGCTCCCTAACACGGCTGTCACGTCAACCTGTACCGATCTCGGTGTCGCACCACCCTTGCACGAGAATGTCACATGCATCGTTCCGCGCGAGCTTGAGGCGGCCCGTCCGGCGCCGTTTCATGCACTTCCACTCAACCAGGGCACCGTGCGAAGACCTCCGGCGGTGTCAGTTATTCAGGCAGTTGTGCGGCAAGAAATTGCTAATTTTGGTTTTCCTGTTGCCTGCTCCGTCTCTTGACCGGAATGCAGAACATTGCCAATAAATGCACCACGCCACGACCCATACACTCTGCCCAGATCCTGCAATCCGACGGAGTGGAGAAGCAGACGACAAGCCAATCTGCTTCCGCTGTCACCGAGTTGGCCATGTCTCCCGCTACTGCCGCAGCACTTGGATGCCACCCCCCCGTTGGAGCCAATTTTCTTCTTCTCCTCGGCCATACGCGGACCCCCGTCGATATTCGCCCAGTCGTGAGTATCCTGCTTCCGATGCACATAACAGCCGCTCTACCGCGCGTTCACCGTCATCGCAACGCCGCCGTTCTCCATCGCCCCAACCCCGCCGCTATCCATCGCCGACTAACTATACATCTTCCCGGATGGAAAACTAGATTATGCAGCTCCTGGAGGTAGTTCTGCATCAAGTGCGACTGACCCAAATCCTTCGTTGACGCTACCTACTAATAAGAACTTGCTGGAAGTGCATGTGGACGGTCTTCCTTTGACAGCTTTAGTTGACACTGGAGCTCAGGTGTCTATAATGAGTGCTCGTCTATGTCGCCGCCCCAAGAAAGTACTCACGCCTGCCGCAATACAAGCCGTCTGTGTCGCCGATGGTGGAACTGTAGCCGTCATTGGAATGTGTACCGCTCGTATTAGCCTTGCCGGCCGCCATGTTCCTGTTTTAATTACCGTGCTCGACAGTTGCCCTCGTGACGTCATCTTTGGGCTGGACTTCTGATCGACGCATTCTGCCCTGATTGACTGTTCCGCCAGAACTCTCTGTTTAGAACTTCCTGTTCTCCTGAATTCTCACCCTGAACTCCCGAACAGCCTGTGCACCACTGACTTCTTCTAGATACCACCTAAAGCTCTCACATTCGTTGAATTGGCAACATCCTCTCGTGCGCCCGACGGTGATTACATCGTGACTCCTATTCCTGATGTTCTCCTGGCGCGTGACATTACTGTTCCACACTCTGTCGTAACCATGGCCTCTAACCGAACATATTTACCTGTTATCAAGTTCGGTTTTATAAAACAAGTGCTACCTCAAGGAATATCCATCGCCATGCTAAGACCCTTAATTGACGACCACGTCACCTGTTTTGCAGCAGACGTATGTCCCGATCACCCATGTCACTCGCAGAATGCCACGAACCTGAATGCAACCTTACGCTCCATGATCGCCCCGAACCTCGAACCTGAGAAGTCAGCCGCGCTCTGCCGCCTTCTGGCTTCATACCACGACATATTCGACATAGACAGCCGTGCGCTCGGCCAGACTTCACTCGTCGAGCACCGCATTAACACAGGTGATTCTCATCCCATTCATCGGCGACCATACCAGGTGTCTGCCACCGAGCGTAAAGTAATTCAGCAAGAAGTCACCAAGATGTTAGCCAAGGGAATCATCGAACCCTTTTCGAGCCCTTGGGCGTCCCCCGTTGCGCTCGTTAAAAAGAAAGATGGCACGTGGCGCTTCTGCGTGGATTACCACCATCTGAATAGAATCACGAAAAAGGACGTTTACCCTTTATCCCGCATCGATGACGCTCTCGATTGTCTCCACGGCGCCCCATACTTTTCTGCGGTAGACCTATGTTCCGGCTGCTTGCTAATTGCTGTCGACGAAAAAGACCAAGAGAAGACTGCATTTGTAACTCCAGACGGCCTATATCAGTTCAAGGTTATGCCGTTTGGGCTATGCAACGCTCCAGCCACATTCGAGCGCATGATGAACCCTCTGCTACTATGGTTCAAATGGTCAACATGTCTGTTATCTTGATGATGTTGTATATTCCCCAACATTATAGACCCACCTTCAGCGTTTGTCAGCTATTCTCGACATATTCCGCACTGCAGGCCTTCAATTAAACTCGTCAAAGTGCCACTCGGACGCCGGCAAATTACAGTGTTGGGTCACCTTGCGACGCATCTGGTGGGCAGCCGGACCCGGAGAAAATTCGTGCAGTCACCAGTTTTCCTGTACCCTGGTCAGTTAAAGAGGTTCGGAGTTTTGTAGGACTTTTTTCCTACTTTAAAAGGTTTGTGAAAGGTTCCGCAACCTTCGCTCGACCTCTCGCTGAGCTTCTGAAGAAAGACATCACGTTTACGTGGGGTACCGACCAAGCTGCTCCTTTTTCTCATCTATTCACGCTTCTGATGACTCCACCTATATTGGCTCACTTTGACCCATCCACTCCGACAGAAGTCCGAACCGATGCTAGTGGTCACGGGACTGGAGCCGTCCTAGTCCAACGCCAATGGGGAACGACCGAGTTGTCGCCTACGCTAGCCGCCTCCTCACAGCTGCTGAGCACAACTATTCTATTACAGAGCATGAGTGTCTCACTCTTGTTTGGGCAGTCTCAATGTTCCGCCCATATTTATATGGCACAAATTTCACTGTAATAACTGACCATCATGCGCTATGTTGGCTTACGTCACTGAAAGATCCTACTGGCCGGCTCGGGCGCTGGGCTCTGCGACTGCAAGAGTATACCTACACGGTGACGTACAAGTCCGGACGCCTATATCAGGACGCAGACTGTCCGTCTCGCTACCCGGTTGCTGAGTCGAGCACTATACTTGACACCGACACCGGCCCTTGCAGCTTTTCTCTTTCGCAAATGACATGCATCGGTGACGAGCAGCGCCGTGATGCGTCCTTGCGTGTTATCATTGAGCACCTCGAATCACCATCTTCTAATCAGTCCCATCGCTCGTTCGTGCTCCAAGATGGTGTACTATACCGCCGAAATTTCGAGCGGGATAGACCGGCCCTGCTGCTTGTCATTCCGAAACACCTTCGCTCGGAAGCTCTAAATGAACTTCATGACCTTTCGACTGCTGGTCACCTTGGTTTCTCACGCACTTACGACCGAATACCTCGATGCTTCTTCTGGCCAGGGCTTGCACGCTCAGTCAGAAGATACGTTGCGGCTTGTGAAAAATGTCAGCGCCGCAAAACGACATCGACACTTCCCGCCGGACGCCTTCAACCACTTGACATTCTGTCAGAACCGTTCTTCCGCGTTGACTTGGACCTACTTTGTCCTTTCCCCTTGTCTTCCTCGGGTAACAAGTGGATAGCTGTGGCCACCGACTACGCCACGCGTTATGCCAATTACACGAGCTCTTCCAACAAGCTGCGCCACAGACGTCGCCAACTTCCTCCTCAAGGACGTGATTTTGCAACACAGAGCCCCACGGCAGCTGCTTACAGACCGTGGCCGCACCTTTTTGTCGAAGTTGATAGCCGACATTATACATTCCTGTCAAACGAGACACAAGCCGACTACGTCATATCATCAGCAAAGTAATAGACTCACGGAGCGACTAAGTCGAACTCTTACAGACATTCTCGCTAAGTATGTTTCTACTAACCACACCGACTGGGATCTTGCGTTGCCATACGTCACATTTGCTATAATTCTTCGCGCCATGACACTGCCGGTTACTCTCCATTTTTTCTGCTGTTTGGCCGAGAACCAACATTGCCTCTAGACGCCGTCATACCGTCCCCTGCGGGACCCACCAGTGAATATGCCGTGGACGCTATCACTCAGACCGCTCACGCACGCGAAATCACCGGTACTCGCCTCTGACCTCTCAAGAGAAGCAACGGCGTTTGTATGACCAACAACACCGCGACGTACACTTTCCGCCAGGTTCTTTGATCCTGCTCTGGTCTCCGACTCGTCAAGTTGGCTTGTCAGAAAAACTGCTTACTCACTACACAGGTTCATACCGAGTCCTTCGTGTGGTTACTCCTGTGACTTATGAAATTGGTCCTGTCGCCCCATCGCCTTCATGTGCCCAACAGGCTACCGATATTGTGCTTGTTGCGCGCTTGAAGCCCAAACACTGTCCTAGTGACGTTGACATTTAGATGCGCCGAGACGGCACTTCTATCGCCGGGGATTATGCTACATGCATGCAAATTGAGATTCTAGGGGGTGACGCGCGTGTGTGCCTGACGAGGAAGACGAAGAGTGGTCTCCGCTCGGTGTCGGGTCTATCGGTCACGCCGCTGCTGCTGCTGATTTGAAATACATTTCATCCACAGCCTCGTAGATACGGCGTCTCTCTTCCGTAACAATATATTCAAATGGATGGATGTATCCGGCTGTGCCCTTTAGATCGAGCAGTGGCTCACGCCGCCTAGCTATAAAGTCAAGTACTATCACTCTGTGTTTAAGGATTGAATTTCACTCGTGCCTCGATAGTAGCCACCAATCAGTTAGCCACCTCCTGGTTATTTGTACCCGTTTAAAGTCTATTTTTCATTCACTGTCCCTAAAGCGCAATGTTTTGAAAATTGAAAAATTTGGTGCCGTTATCTTCGACTATACGGTGGAGCCCTTTACAGAACATTATCAAATGTTCAGCCGTTTCTTCCTCCTCTCCATACGCCCTACTATGGTGGCCAGAAGGAAAGGTGTCAGCATCGGCGCGCTGGAGAGCGAGCAAGAATTCATCCCGATGCGGCGGAGCTGCGATGGCATTCAAGATGCCCCTTTTCGCGTCCGCGCACGTGTATCAGTCGTTTTTTGTTGCAAATATTTCACGCTACCCTGTGGATTATAACGAAGTCTACCTGTCACAATTCTGGCGGTGCGTTGCAAAGCGTGTATTAGCACTGAAAACTAATGCTTTCAGTACTCTTCGTAGTGTATCAGCTACGAAGCTTAGAAAAGAGAGAACCAAATGACTTGCCGTGAGCTTGACACCAAAAGGAAGTCCGTGCAGTTCTCACTTTGATGCCGTAATGTTTTTTGTGACGTCTCAATGCAGATAAAGGTATCGGCAAGCGTTACTTTTATGACTTGTGCAATCAAGGTCTAATTTTGCAAGCAAGACATTTATTTTCACCAAAACGAAAAATGCCATAAAAAATGAACACAATATATGCATTAAGGTTGGAGAGAACTGCAAGGTAAACAAAACTCAGCAAGAGCAAGGGAATAAGGCAGCTAAAAAGATCAGTAAATATACGATGATACAATGGACACACATAGACACCTGACATTGAGATTTAATTGGCAAACATATAGATACAGTCACAAACCAGTTCACGAAAGTGTTGGTTTCTGCATAGGTGAAGCACAGCAAGACAGTGACATCACAATATTAATTAAGAGATTTGCAACAATGTGAACAAGACAATAGTAAAATAACAAAAAACAACACAGTGTGAGTAATGCTCAATAACATAAACTAAAACCTTTTTCGCTGAGTTAACATTATGGCAGTTAAGTCATACGTCTCAACTTCAACAACTTCAGTTTTTCTCACTCTCTCTTTTTTTTTTGACTGGACGCATTTTCTGCAGGAAAAAGAAAACACATTCTGGTCAGTGTAAAGAATCTCATTATCTAATTTGTCACTACCAGTTCAAGGCATTCACAGCCGACCATATTTAACCTCTTCACAGACAAGTAAGCGATAACGTCCGTCATGCTGTCACTTTTCAACTTGTTGAAACGAAAGCAATAGGTGAATGGGAATGCATCTTCCATAGCTTTGACCAGGTCTGTTAAGAAGGCCACCTCTGTCTACATAACGTGTGAGTGTGAAGCATGATTCTGCCAGAAGCAAGCTGGAATTCTCAGAGTGAAGCAAGAACCAGCTACATTCGTTGCATTTCGTCTTTTTCCCCATCTACCTGGCCACATAGCCACTGACGTAATAAGTGATCCGGGAGTCACTTTTGCGTCCAATGAGATCAGTGTGGTCAGGGATGTCTTCATAAGCAACAATCATTTCATGAACCTTATTAAGGCATCCCACATTTAGCAGCTCATCCAGCGTATTCTGCAGTTTTATTGAATTATTGTGGACCCCGGACATAGAAGGCTGCCCAGAACTCCAGAATGTTTGTTTCCACTGGAGGGTGATTGTGCCAAACTGTAAAAGCTGAGGCGATTCACAGAGATCAGAAACTGTGTCGGCGTAGGGTGGTTATTCGAGCCACACATTTGATTCAGAATGCCAAAAAGATGTTAAGTGAATCTTGGCAGAGGCGAGACGTCATTAAGTATTTATAGTTCAAGGTTTTCGTTACATGGTGCAGCATGAAAAGGGTGCTGGTTAGAGTGACGCGGAGTCCTTCGGCAGTTGATTCACTCAGGAACCCACCTTCCTTAGGTACAGATTTTTTCCCAGTTGCTAAGAACGCGTTGATAACATATTTGTAGCTAAAAACGATGTATCTTTCGTCGAAATGAGCTTCGCACACAACGTAGTTTTTAAGTGCGAATGCACTTTATAAGCGACCCTGAATCCACCGTCCGCGGTGCGCCTCCTCTCCCCGAGCAACGGCGCGAGGAGCGGAGAGGAGCGTCTGTAGCAAAGGCGCAGCGACGTCACACACCACGTGATTGCGAGCGCTCCGCCCTCTGCTCCGTGCGCCAGCCACGACTTGCTCGAGAGATCGGCACGACGTCATAGGTATGGATCCATCGCAGGCATCAACCTCGACTGTGAAACCTCCAACAACGAGTACAATGCAATCGAATGCGAGCATTGCACGCGTAGTTGAAGATGTCGCGCCGGTTGAAGACAAGGCAGCGCGGCGAAGGGCCCGTGATGCCGAGCGCAAGCAGGCGAAACTGGCCGTGGACATAAATATCATTATAGTGCGAATTTACTCTCACATATACGCGTAAACTCGCCAAGATTTCCCGAGGCAGTGTAATGGTTCCTGGGAATCGCAATGTGATCACACGGGGGAGTTTACGTTAACTCACAGGTGAATGCCAACGGATTTTAACTTTACTCCCCCTCACAGCATTACCCAGTGCATTCGCACTTAACCATGTTCACCCTTGGGGAAATGCTTGGGAGTTGTTTTTTTTTTCAGTGGTTTGTCAGCGCGAGGAATCGCACGCTCCCGTGCCTTGTGCCATTCATCGTCGGCTGGAGCAGAGAAGAGAGACGCTTTTTCCCCTTAATTGCGGGCCGCGGAGCTTATCCCACATTGCCTCCAGATGCAAATCAGTGTTTTTGCTGTTTACTATTCTCTGTGGCATGGTCACATTGGCGCGTATTGATCCCGAACAAGTTCAAATAGGCAGAACGCAGACGTTGCGACTTCCGAGTACACGAGCAAGCGACTAAAAGTGCCGCGCTAGCGGCTGGATAAGGCTCTCGACCGATCACGGTAGCGACTTGCGCGCCGCTCCGCGGTGAAATTAAATGAAATGAAGCACGCCTTTCTTCAACGCGCGGCCGGCACGATGCTGACACCTTTCCTTCTAGCCACCATAGCCCTACCAACGCCTCCCAGAAAAATTGTGCCTGAAACTACTGTGGCTAGAATAGAGGAGTGTGATGAACGCGCCGGCTAGCGTGTAACGCCTTGGGAGAAAACCGTCAGATGGCGCTGGCACACGTGTGCTGTTTTCTAAGTATTTACCAGTCAATTCTCCGGTTCGCTTCCTCCATTTTGTATCAACATTCTTCATGTACAAGTAGCTGAAAACCTTCCTAGCCCAACGCTCTTCCCCCATTTCTCTCAATCGCTTCTCAAATTTTATCTTGCTGCTAGCTTCCCTGCCCTCAAATGATGTCCATCCCATATCACCTTGTACTCCCTGATTTGGTGTATTCCCGTGAGCTCCTAAAGCAAGCCTACCTATTCCACGTTGCTTAATTTCTAATCTTGCTTGAACTTCTGATCTCATGCACAAGACCGCATTGCCGAACGTCAGCCCAGGAACCATGACCCCTTTCCATATTCCTCTCACAACATCATACCTATTGTAATTCCACAGTGCCCTATTTTTCATGACTGCTGCATTCCTGTTACCTTTAGTCGTCACGTATATTTCGTGTTCCCTCAGATACTCGGTCCCATTGCTTATCCATACGCCCAGATATTTGTATTTATCTGTTATCTCTAGCGTGACCTCCTGTATTCTAAGCTCACTACCTTCGTTGTCATTGAAAATCATGACTGCTGATTTTTCCTTACTGAAGCTGAAATCTAACCTATCTCCCTCATTACCGCAGATGTCCATCAATCTCTGCAAATATTCCTTGTTGTTGGCCATTAGCACTATATCATCTGCGTACATCAATGCTGGTAGTGCCTGTTCAATGAGTTTTCCTTGTTTGACTAAAGAGAGGTTGAAGCCCAGTCCACTTCCCTCTAATTTTGCCTCTAATCCTTGTAGGTACATCATGAATAATAAGGGTGACAGGGGGCACCCCTGCCTAAGCCCCCGTTTTACCTCTGCAGGCTTCGATACCTGTTTTTCCCACTTTATAACTACCTTGTTACTTTTATAGATACCCTTTAAAAGATTAGTGACTACATGTTCCACGCCTAGTGTGTCCAGTATTCCCCACAATTCCTCTTGAACCATGCTATCGTACGCTCCCTCGATATCCAAGAATGCTAGCCACAGGGGCCTGTGTTCCTTTTCTGCTATTTCGATGCACTGCGTCAGTGAGAACAGATTGTCTTCCAACCTCCTGTGTTTCCGAAACCCATTTTGCAGTTCCCCCAGCACCCCCTCATCCTCTATCCATGCCTGCAGTCTTTCCTTTATAATCTGCATCGCCAGCCTGTAGACCACTGATGTCACTGTTATAGGACGGTAGTTGTGTATGTCAGCTTTGTTCCCCTTTTAGCCTAGCACCTTCAGCTGTAGTTATAAACCTCTGCTCTCGGCTCGTCTCATTTCTTAGGGAGTTTAGATGGTTCCAAAACTCGTATAAACGATTGCGCGCGCCCCCCACGCGGCTTTTCCTCGGAGGCTTCAGTGCGCTCCGTGGGCACCGCTTCCCGCTCATCACACTTTCCTATTCTAGCCACTGTTAGAGTGTACTTGAAGTATTGAGTGGGGTGACCGCGCCTCGCCACCCGTTCCCTTCCGTGTTGCCCGTAGTGCCGGCGCTGCAGTCGAACAGTACTGAAAGAGCCAACCACCGCGCGCAGGAACTGCTAGGTGCTTCAGCTCCTCCAGCGCTTTTTTGATGCAGTTTTTTTTGTACCTGCCCATCATTCATGTTTTACACATGATGTCATAACCCTTGAAGTATGACACGCCAACCTACTGAGTTCGAGCTCCATAAAGCCAATGTGAGAGATCGAAAATTATTGATTTTGTTGAGGTTAAACCGTTAGAATGGTTACTGCAGGTATGAAAACAATGAGAAAAAAATATGAACGGCACAGTCAAGCTTTATAGCCTTTGCATGATTACAGACGTTACCTGAAGTTAAATGTGCTTCAAATTACTTTTGTATTGTGAACATCGGTAGGAGCGCATCGTCTAAGACAGCTGGTAATGCGTTGAGTAAAGAAAACATGGCTTCAGAGATGTGAAAGATCATCATTGTTGGGAGGTTAAAACAAGTGAGTTGCACTACATCATAATAATGGTCCTATTTATACATAAAAATTCTTTATTATAGAAAAACTTGTTGTAGAAGTCCGCTGGCTTGCAGTAAAAGCGCACCTCAAAAAAATACTGGGAAAAAAGTGCAAGTGGTCGGAATGAAATGCAACCCGCTTTCAATGGTTCCTGCGCTGATGGACTACGCATAAGTGCTCTGTAGTTTCTATGCAGAGATGAACTGTGGTCCTGTGGATGTCACGTAATGTAAACGCAGTAACCGTAGGCACATAACACGTGGAATCACTTCCTAAACGGTGCAACACAGTCACAGAAATGGTTCGAAAACAGCACAACACAAACACATGAGCAAAACAGTGTCAGCACAGTAATGTCAGCACATCAATTGCAAGGTGTGCTGTGTGGTCGGGTTATCACGAACACGTGCATGCAAGCTAGTAGGTCAGCATAAAAGCTAATAAAGCCTCCTAAGTTTCAGGTGCTTTACAGAATTCCGCTTCGGCTGCAGCTTCGATTTATCCAGTCTTTTGACAAAGAAGTGGAGCCTTGTTCTCAGATAAAAGCTGATAACCCGCTGAGTGAGGACCTCCGTATGCTCAGAGCAACCAATCTCCATTGGTGAAGCTCGATGGATCATGTGGGGTATGTCAAGGACACTTTCGCGGTGAACTTTCCACGTAGAAAAACACCCTGTAAACACCTCTTCCAGACGCGTGATGAAGCGAAAGAGATCCAACGAAGGATAAAGCAAGCCACCTTGGTCATTGTGTAGCACCAGTGCTGAAGCTGCTAGACAATGGCCTTGCTCCGGTGTAAGCAAAAGGAGACTAATGCACGCGGAACAACCACTTGGGAGCACGCACTTTTTGCCACATATCTACACACGTAGTAGGTCCACCTTTCGCTTTGTTGTCAGCCTCGAATCAAGGTCAGCCTCGAATCGCTTCGATGACAGTCTGACTATTCCAAAAAAACTTTCCACCTTGTCCTGACTGAGCTGTGATGTAAGCAAATGGATGAAACCGACCTCTCTGTTCAGGTACCGCAATAATTCTAAGGTACTTGTGAGGCTAACCCTTAAGCCTTCTGCAGTAGATTCACTGAGAAATTTTTTTTTATCGGCGGGATGTTCCCACTTTTTCAAAAATAACATTTCTTCAATCTTTTTTTTACGCTATTTGAAGCAGGTCTGAATGCTTCCGATAAGAAGCGGGCTGTCATGATGCTGATCAAATCTTTCATTCTGGAAAAAAAATTCTGTGTGGTGTCAGTGGGGCCACATTTCCTTTCAAGCTGTACGCAATAAAAAAAGAAGGCCTGCAAAGGTCTCTGACCAAACAGTTGAAAAGCGTAATCGGCTCTCATTCTTTGAAAATGGTTCGGCGAGATGTGAACGCAAGTTATGCCTGGCATGACTCTCAGTGTCACAGCGCGATTATCAATAGCAAAAGCCTCTCTGACGAATTCTACGGACACGCATCCTTCTGTCGTGTCGAAAGTGGTTTGGAGTAGCCTGTTCCAAACATTTTTAACCAGATGAGGAAAGTAAGAAAAGAAGTAAAGAAACCGGTTTGAGTTTACTGAATGCATCTTTTTGCAAACAACCTTTTTTTTTTTAGAAAGGCACGTATGTTGTAGATGCGCCACATTTTCCTGTTCCACGAAGCCACGTCACATGTTACATAGTCTACAAATAAACCCATTTTCTCAGCGAGAATAGTGGCTTCAAGCACAATTTTAGCCAGGTGCTCACCTTTGACATTTTCATTACTTTCAAAAGCTTCAAGAACTTGCGTCCGTTTGCCTACCAAGGGCACTAAAATAACCACTAGGCCATGGTTGCACGGTAAGTTTTTTTTGTTCCTCGGGGGTATAGGGGCCCAGGTCTACAATACCTTCAGTTTTTGCACCAGTGGTGACGCATAGATCTTCTGAGAGCTTCATTTCATCGATGATTATCCCTATGTGCTGCTTCAACTGATCCATGTGGGCCACCTTTTTTTTTTCAGTGCACCAAGCACTTTTTCGTTGAATCCGTAGCTGCTTCGATACTGAGCCGTGTATTTCCTTAGAGTCCAATCACTGGGCAATGCTAGGATCTGTTGTTTCCGCATGTGCCGATATAGCTTCGGGCTCCTAGTTCATAAGAGGATGCATTCGAGTAGCCACTTTTTGTCGTACAACATCCCACGTGCACTGTTCCTCTTGGACGCCTTAAATCAATGGCGCATGGCAAGTTGTTTCTTTGGAAAAATTGACTTAATCATTTCGGTGAGAACTTCCCCGGCTATCCCAGCACGTTCTTTTTGGGTTTTCTTAAATGTCTGAAACAACACGCTCAGTTTAGCTTCAAGACGCTTGTTCTTGAGTTTGTATATCTTGAGCTTTCGTGAAGTCATCAAACAAGGGCGTGTCGGTGTCCTTTGGCGCCTCTTCAGCCGCGACTGTCGGTTGTGCAACGCTTTCCTCAGGTACTTACAGGTCACGCAAGGCATTCCTTCCTTTGTTGATCCGCCATGGCATTTGGTGCTATACACAACTTGAGATTTTCTATTTATTTGACGTTGCAGGTGCTCTGTTAGGTTGCCCAGCAAGTAGTCTTCGTCGCTCGCCGCAGAACATTTACAAATATGTATTTCGTGTGCCTCCTCTAGTAGCTTAGTCACGCCATTCATCGTTGATACAGCCGCGTGTGCCACGAGTTTGTCCAACCCAAACGTCCTTCAGCTTGCTCCACTTGCATTATCAACGGTGAAGAACACAGCTTTTTCGACATGCACTTCACCAGTGATGGAGTTCAATGAGCACCAGATAAAGCACACCTCTTCATCGTCACGAAGTTCATGGAGCGTCCAGTAGTTATTAGGCAGATTGAGTTGCTTCAAGTCTGCGACGGTTAAGGGGGCATGGGTGTTGTTGCTGTTAGAAGGTTCGTCCGCAACATCCTCTTAGTCAGTGTTGGTCAAACGCTGCTTCTTCCTTGGCCCAGCTGACTCATCCCGTTTGCTCTTGTAACTACTTTTTTTAGCAGTTGTTGTAAACCTTGAGTAATGAAGCTTTTAATAGATGCTTGCTCGATAAACACATTTAATAGATGCGGTACATGCTGCTGGAAGGTATGGAAAATGTAAAAAAATGAAAGTGGGATGATCGCCACAGTGAATATCCCAAATCTCGCTGTAATTGAGCCGAACTCGTTGCTAGGCTAGTTGGTACAATACTTATAATTAATGGAAGACGAACCACTGCTAGAAGAAATAAGACACAGAAGAAACAAAAAGGGCATGTCTTATTCCGATTTCTTCTGTCTTAACTGTTTTGTTGGTTAGGTGTCTGCAGTATTCACAATAACTGAGTGGATTAACTAGATGTTAGATGCGCTCAGAAACCTGTGAGATAAAAAAAAATACTGTGTCAAACGCACGCATAACCAGAAGGCCGTAAGTAGAGAGGGGAGAGGAAAAGAATCTGAACCCCCAACACCACGAATTATTTTCGTAATTTAACTTTTTAGGGTATACCAAAATATTCACACGCATTTACAGCGATCTCCAATTGCAAAAGTTAACCGTTCTGCTGCACACAACCCCCCCTCCTCCTAAAAAAAAAATTCTAGGTAGTTTTGCGCTGAACGTTTAGCGTGTCTATGTACAAATTCGCACGGTAAATGTCGCCTTTTCGACAGTATGAGGTCTCAAAACTATTTCAAGTCGTACGTAGTCGGACGAAAAACGCACTGCGTAAAAATAGCGGCTGTTTGGATATTGTGAGTGGGGTGTGACGTGTGAATTATATACTTGCGGATATATATATATATATATCCTCCTGGCTTCCGGGTTGGATTTTGGTCCACGGAATTTCCTGAAAATTTCACAACTGGGTGTGTAGATGACGAAGATAAAAAGTGAAGCTTATTATTTCCATGATGCCCGCGCTTTTGGTAAGGCGTGATGTCCAACTAATTGGACGCTGAAACTTAATTAAAGCGTTAAGTAGTGGGCCTGAAGCAACACAAAGCAAGGTTACTGAAGAAAATTGTGACAAATTCCGGAATAACTGCAAGCTATTATTCAAAATGTAACAAATAATAAAAAACCAACAGAAAAGTGGACCTTAACTTTCGCCGTTTAACTTCTAGAAGATTGCCCTGTTGAACGCCACCATGTTTTCTTCTTTGTTTCGCGATCTCCTGGCGCAATTTCGACAAAACTTCATGGAGGGCGCCAGTAGATGTCCAAAATATTGGACAAGTGGTTTTTGAGGAAGAAAACATGCTGAGATCTTTGTAGTGATGGGGTTTTTCATGTCCAATATTTTGGACAAATCCCCATAGCTGGAACTCAGGAGGATATATATATATATATATATATATATATATATATATATATATATATATATATATATATATATATATATATATATATATATATATATATATATATATATATTGTAGCGAAGCCTCCGAACTATGAAATGGGTCGAACTCTTGAGTACCTTCTAGTGGGGCTACCCAACAAGGACGCCGCTCGCGCTGAGAGTCCGTGCTTGGCTGTGACTGTCGCCATTATATATTCTCGCTCGTTGCCGGCTAATAAACGCCTTAACAATTTGGTGGAGAGTGCTGCGATCCCTGTCTATGCCTTTGGAGCTACGATCACGTACCCTGCCATCTACTATGTACCAAGACGCTTCTCAGCAAACGCCTCCTCCAATGCCACCCCCTTGTCCCGGTGTCCCCAGAATCCGCGATCCACCCATCTTCACTGGCGCTGATGGCACTGACGTGGAGGACTGGCTCGCCATTTACGACCGCGTGAGCGTCCCCAACAAATGGGACGAGGACGGCAAGCTGACCAACTTGGTGTTTTACCTTGCCGGTGTCGCCAGTTTGTGGTACAACAACCACGCGTCCGATTTTGCCACCTGGTCCGATTTCAAGACCGCAATCGTCAACGTCTTCGGCCGCCCTGCTGTTCGCAAGCTGCAAGCCGAGCAGCGCTTGCGTGAACGTGCTCAGGAGGCTGGTGAGTCATTCACCAGCTATATTGAAGATGTCCTCGACCTATGTAACAAATCCAATCACACCATGTCCGAGTCTGACAAGATCCGAAACATCATGAAAGGCATCGACGATGATGCCTTCACCATGCTGCTCGCCAAAAACCCCGGCACGGTGGCTGAGGTCATCACACTGTGCCAGAGCTACGAGGAGCTCCGCCGGCAGCGTTCGATGACCCGACGCTCCCCACCACGAGCTGCAACGCTTGCTGGCTTGGAGGCCAGTTGTGACCAAGTGGCTTTGATGGCAGAACTGAAGTCCTTTATCCGTGAGGAAATCGCGCGTCAGTTCTCCCTCCTGCCCTTTTCCCACCAACCTGCTGTTCAACAATCGGCTACTACCGTTCTCCCTCCCATCCGCCGAGCGATTGAACAGGAAATAGCGGAGGTAATGCCTGCTTACCACCCCCAACAGCCTCCGGCTCCTGCGTCCCTGAGTTACGCGCAAGTGGTCGCCAGGCCACCCCAAGTCGTTCAAGCACCCGCCCCTCTGACCTACGCTGAAGCTGCTGCACGACCTCCGTCCGTTGCAGCGGGCATGCCCGCTACGTATGTTGACGTAACCCCTCAGCCTCAGCTTCAGTCCACCATGCAGCCACCGTTCCGTCCATCAGCCCTTGCGACATGGGTGAGACCTACCCCGGTGAACAGATGGCGCACACCCGACAACCGGCCCATCTGCTTTGCCTGCGGTTACGCCGGTCACGTGGCCCGTTATTGCCATCGCGTACAGCCGGCTCCAATTTCTTCACCTGTTGCTGGCCAACTCAGCCGTCCTTATCGCGAAGAACCGCCGTCTATGCCACCTCGATCTCGCCCAGGTCCATCTCGAAGATCACCGTCTCCACGACGCCGTTCCCTGTCTCCCATGCGGCCAAGTGCGGCAGCTCATGAGCGGGAAAACTAGTCGTCGCAGTCCCTGAGGCAAGGACTGCGACGCTATCGCAATGTGAAAGCCCTCAGAGCAGCCCCTCGAATGTCATTGACGTGCTTGTGGACGGTGTTTGTGCATCGGCTCTTATTGACACTGGAGCTGCTGTATCAGTTATGGACGAAAAACTCTGCCGCTTACTTCGAAAAGTGACGACGCCAATTTCTGGGTTATCCCTCCGTACTGCAAGTTTGCACCGGATTCATCCTACAGCAGGGTGCACAGCTCGCGTTGTCATCCAGGACGTTCTGTATGTCGCCCAGTTCATCGTTATTCAGGCATGCTCTCATGACGTCATCCTGGGATGGGACTTTCTCTCCCGCCATGACGCCGTCATCCATTGTGCCGCCGCCGAAATTGAGCTCTCACCCTTCTCGCATTTGACGCCAGAAGACAGTCCCCCGACACTGAGCAAGATTCTAACGAAAGACGATACAACAGTGCCTCCAAACTCGACGACGGCTGTGTCTGTCTACTGCGCTGGTCTCTCCGACACCATTGGACTTGTTTCGCCATCTGACCGCGCTTGCAGCAGGAAAGGGTTGCTAGTACCTTTCGCGACCGTGCAGGTCAACCAGGGCAACACTGCTATTTTTGTAACCAACCCGTTCCCGTACGCTGTTACCTTGCTTCGAGGGGAATGTCTCGGCAGAGTGGAACCAGTCGACGACGCACAAGTCCTGGACGTACCCGATGACACGCGCGCTCCAAGGTCGTGTACCATCAATGCTGTTTCCACTTCTGATTCGTCGTCTGCTGATGTATTTGGCCCCTCCATCGCTGACAACCTTACGGCCGTACAGCGTTCCCAACTTCTGGACCTGTTACAAGAATATCGTTCTTCTTTCGATGTCGGGCGAAGTTCTCTCGGTCGCACGTCCGTTGTTACGCATCGCATCGACACTGGAGCCCATCCACCTTTACGGCAACGTCCATATCGCGTGTCGCCTGCTGAACGTCGAGTAATTAATGATCAGGTTGACGATATGCTCCGACGCGACGTTATTCGGCCCTCCGACAGTCCATGGGCGTCTCCTGTTGTTCTTGTTGCGAAGAAAGACAGTTCTGTGCGGTTCTGTGTGGACTACAGACGGCTCAATAAGATCACTCGCAAGGATGTTTATCCACTTCCACGCATCGATGACGCGATTGACAGCCTTCATGGAGCCGATTTTTTTTCTTCTCTCGATCTGCGCTCGGGGTACTGGCAAGTACCCATGGCTGACGACGCTCGACCAAAGACCGCCTTCGTCACGCCAGACGGCTTGTACGAGTTTAACGTCATGCCGTTTGGTCTATGTAATGCACCTGCGACCTTTGAGCGCATGATGGACACTGTGCTGCGCAACTTGAAATGGTACACGTGCTTGTGTTACCTCGACGATGTCATTGTTTTTGCTCCGGATTTCTCCACGCATCTCCAACGTCTGAAAGAAGTTTTCGCACGTGTGAGCAATGCCGGCTTACAACTAAATCTGAAAAAGTGCCGCTTTGCAGCACGGCAACTCACCATACTGGGGTACGTCGTGTCCAAAGACGGCATTCTTCCTGATCCTGCCAAGCTTCAGGCCGTGGCCGAATTCCCCAAACCTGCATCTGTCAAAGAATTGCGTAGTTTCGTGGGCCTGTGCTCATACTTCCGACGCTTCATACGAAATTTCGCCACAATCATATCACCGCTGACGAAGCTCCTTGGAAGCAACGGGCCCTTCAATTCGTGGTCATCCGAGTGCGACGACGCGTTCGCGAAGCTCCGCCATTTGTTGACGTCGCCTCCCATTCTACGCCACTACGACCCTACAGCCCCAACGGAGGTGCACACGGACGCCAGCGGAGTAGGCCTCGGCGCTGTCCTGGCGCAGCGAAAACCCGGATTCCCTGAATATGTCGTAGCATATGCAAGCCGTACGCTCAAGAGAGCCGAGAAAAACTACACCGTCACGGAGAAAGAGTGCCTGGCGATCGTCTGGGCTCTTACAAAGTTTCGACCTTATTTGTATGGTCGCCCATTCGATGTCGTCACCGACCATCATGCACTATGCTGGCTTTCATCATTGAAGAATCCCTCAGGCCGTCTCGCCCGTTGGGCTCTTCGCTTACAAGACTATGACATCCGCGTGCTGTATCGCAACGGACGCCAGCATGCTGACGCCGACGCCCTCTCGCGCTCCCCTCTGCCTGAAGGGGATGTGCTCTGCTCAGTATCCTCGGCTGCTGTTTCTGCCATTGATGTTGACATCATCGCTACCGAACAGCGAAAGGATAATTGGATCGGCCCGCTCATCGACATGCTCTCTGATCCATCCGCAACGCCATCTACGCGTGCATTGCGTCGTCAAGCTCGCCATTTCGCCATTCGTGACGGCCTCCTACAGCGACGCAATTACGACGCCGACGGCCGGCAGTGGTTACTCGTGATACCCCGCAGTCTGCGGTCAGAGATATGTGAATCTTTCCATTCTGATCCGCAATGCGCGCACTCTGGGGTATTCAAAACCTACCATCGCATTCGACAACGCTACTTCTGGCGCGGGATGTACCGCTATGTGCAGCAGTTCGTTCGCTCTTGCCTCACTTGCCAACGCCGTAAACCGTCAGCCCACATGTCGCACGCCAGTCTACAACCGTTACCTTGCCCTGACCGTCCCTTTGGGCGCGTAGGTATCGATTTGTATGGACCACTTCCTCTGACGTCGGCTGGTAACCGCTGGGCCATCGTTGCCGTTGACCATTTAACGCGATACGCCGAAACCGCCGCTCTCCCTGCGGCTGCTGCGCGCGATGTTGCGTCCTTCCTGCTGCATCGATTTATACTGCGCCACGGACCACCCCAAGAGCTTCTCAGCGATCGAGGCCGTGTCTTCTTGTCGGAAGTCGTCGAAGCCATTCTGACGGAGTGCCATTCTGTCCACCGCAAAACTACTGCTTACCACCCACAGACGAATGGCCACACCGAACGCTTTAACCGCACCCTCGGCGACATGCTTTCTATGTACGTCGCTGCCAACCACACTAATTGGGATAATATACTGCCCTTCGTCACCTACGCCTACAACACCGCCCCTCAGAGCACGACTGGTTTTTCACCTTTCTACTTGCTGTACGGAAGGCACCCGTCGCACACCATGGACACGATACTCCCGTACACGCCGGATCCATCTGAGTGTACACCTATTTCCGAGACAGCCAGGCTTGCTGAAGAGTGTCGCGAGCTTGCCAAGACTTTTACGACGCAAGAGCAAGAGCGGCAGAAGAGTATCCGTGATGGCTCCACCACTTCTGAGCCCACGTTCCTTCCTGGTGCGCTTGTATGGCTCTCGATCCCGACCTCTGCCGCTGGCCTCTCTTCCAAACTACGTCCCAAATACGAAGGCCCCTACCGTGTCATCGAGCGCACCTCACCCGTCAACTATCTGATCGAACCCGTTGAACAATCTTCGGACATGCGCCGCCGTGGGCGAGACATCGTCAACGTGGAGCGCCTGAAGCCTTATTATGACCCGCTCATAATAACAAGCTGTTAGGTCGCCAGGCGGCTCCCTCTTCGACCCCGGGGTAGTTGTAGCGAAGCCTCCGAACTATGAAATGGGTCGAACTCTTGAGTACCTTCTAGTGGGGCTACCCAACAAGGACGCCGCTCGCGCTGAGAGTCCGTGCTTGGCTGTGACTGTCGCCATTATATATTCTCGCTCGTTGCCGGCTAATAATTGCCTTAACAATATATATATATATATATATATTGCCACATGAAATAAGCAGCGCCAAGAGAACAACGAAGAACACGCGCAGCGGGAGAAGAAGACGAGGTTCTCTTCCGATCATTTTGCCAGTGTTCTGGTACAATTAAAGTGAGTTTCCTGGATTCGACTGCTGCTGTTTCTGCATTGTGACACTGGTGGAAGTGCTGGGTACATGTTCGGGACGCCTGACAACAGCCCCGCATCTGGTCAAGAAAGACTTCCGCGCATCGACACCCCCGTTCACCGCAGCAGCCGGCGCCTGTTAGGCCTCAGCCCGGAGTTTGGTCCATTGCCGGAAAGCGTGAGTGTGCCAGAAAGCATGACGGCGCCTGGAAGCACTGGCCCCAACATGTCCAGCCCCAGCACGACACAGGTGACTGTTTTGAACCCTCGACTTCCGGTTGACTTCCACGGAAACGCATATGAAGATGCACATGACTGGCTCGAGGAATTCGAGCACACAGCGAATGTTAACGGTTGGAACACCACACAGAAATTGGGCTACGTTTATTTTCCGCTTCAAGACGGAGCCCGAACGTGGTTCATGAATCGCGTGTGGTCGTCTTGGGACGAGTTCCGTCAGAAGTTTCTCGACACGTTCGCGAGCACTGAAAGACGAGAAATTGCACAGCGTCTCCTCGAGTCACGGATTCAGAAACCAAATGAATCCGTTACGATGTTTGTTGAGGACATGGCACGGCTATTTCGTCGAGCAGATCCTAATATGCCCGAAGCCAAAAAGGTTAGCCACCTCATGCGGGGCATTAAGGAGCAGCTGTTCGCTGGCCTCGTACGAAACCCGCCTACAAGTGTGGATGAATTCTCCAAGGAGGCGACATCTATCGAACGCGCACTGCATCTACGTTATCGCCAGTATGACCGCCCAACCCACAGTGCACCGATCAGCGTGGCAGCCACTACCACAGCAACAACACCCGACGAAGGTTCTTTGCGCCAACTAATACGAGAAATCGTACAAGAAGAGGTCAAGAAACTCGTCGCTAAACCGAACGACTGCGCGATCGCCTCAGTAACGGAAGTTGTACGCCAGGAGATCAGGCAAGCGCTCTCGCTTCCTGAGCCGAACACGAGCACTCCCAGGGCAAGCTATGCAGACGTAGTCCGCCGACAGCCAGCGAACGTGCCGACACCACATCAGTACCACCAGCAACATCCACTGACAACGCCTTGGTACTACAGAGAAACTTCGATGCCGAGGCGGCCACCACTTCGCAAAACAGACATCTGGCGTGCCCCTGATCATAGGCCCCTGTGCTTTCACTGTGGGGAAGCAGGCCACATCGTTCGGTATTGCCCGTATCGCGCCGCAGGGTACCAAGGGTTTCCTTCTACGGTTCCTCGGCGCCATTTCAACGGAACACCTGACGTCGACACGAATGTCATGACCCCGCGGGATGTTCCTCCTGGGTTTCGGTCACGCTCACCCTCTCCTGGGCGTTATTCTCCATCTTCTAGACGGAGCACCACTGACATGCCAAGAGGGAGATCTCCTAGTCCACGCCGGCGAAACTAAAAGCAGCGACCTCGGGGGGGAAGGTTGCGAATCGTCGAAGTGCTGAAAAACCCCCATTACGGCCGAGCGAAGAGAGACACATTTTCAATGAATCGACGAAGGATGGGGTTGTTACTGCCGAAGTTGCAATTACGATTGACGGACATGACGTCATGGCATTGGTCGACACTGGCGCGGACTTCTCAATAATGAGTGAGAGTCTGGCAGACACGCTCAGGAAGGTTAGAATGGAATGGACAGGACCGCAGATTAGAGGAGCTGGAGGGCAGCTACTCACACCTACCGGAAAGTGCACCGCAAGAATGAAGATAGGGGATGCATCCTTCGTCGCAACTTTTGTTATCCTTTCTGAGTGTTGCAAACAGGCAATCTTGGGGATGGATTTCTTGCGGGAATATGGTGCCATCATAAATATTCCGGACGGTGTACTGACCTTTTCAGTGGATCAAAGCGCAGCGCTACACCGAAAATCCCTACGAGTCATTGACGATGTGACCGTACCTCCGTTATCGTGCCGCCTTGTTTCAGTCAGGTGCAGCGAGCAGAATACTGGAGAAGGAATCGCTGAACAAGTATTGACGCTCCTACTCTCTCGTGGTGTTGCAATTGCCAGAAGTATCGTCAATGTTGTGTGCGGTGAAGCAGAGGTTCTGTTGACGAATTTTACCAACGAGCGACGACACATTACACAAGGCACTACAGTTGCCTACTTCGACGAGATCACCGAAATCCGCGAGTGCTGTGTAGTACAACAGGACGAGCCGCAAGCCACGTCAGCCCCACCACCTATTGACGTAAGCTCAGATTTGTCACCAGCGCAGAGACAGCGTCTATTAGATCTTCTGCACCAGTTCAAAGACTGTTTTTCATCGACCTCGAGGGTCAGTCAAACGCCACTGACGAAACATCAGATAATAACGGAGGAGACGGCAAGGCCAATACGACAGAATCCATACCGCGTAGCACCGAAAGAGCGTGAAGCAATCCAAGAACAAGTGAAGAAAATGCTCGATGATGACGTCATCCAGCCGTCAAGAAGTCCTTGGGCGTCGCCGGTAGTGCTGGTTAAAAAGAAAGACGGAAGCTTGCGATTTTGTGTCGACTACCGCAAGCTGAACCGTGTGACAAAGAAATACGTATACCCATTACCGCGCATCGATGATTCACTCGACAGGCTGAGGTATGCACGCTACTTTTCGTCAATGGACCTCAAAAGTGGGTATTGGCAAATTGAGGTCGACGAGCGAGATAGAGAAAAAAACGGCTTTTGTAACGCCTGACGGGCTTTATGAATTTAAGGTCTTGCCATTTGGATTGTGCTCAGCCCCCGCAACATTTCAGAGACTGATGGATACCGTTCTGTCAGGCCTTAAGTGGCAGACATGTCTGGTCTATCTGGACGACGTCATTGTTTTTTCAAAAACATTTGAGGAACACCTGAGCAGGCTGCTATCGGTATTCAGGCAATAAGATCTGCCGGCCTTACACTGAAACCCGAGAAGTGTCACTCCGGTTTCAAGGAGCTTCAATTTTTAGGTCATGTGGTGAGCCATGAAGGTGTTCGACCTGATCCCGATAAGATTGCGGCCGTCAGAAAATTTCCGGTACCAAAAGACAAGAAAGCAGTCAGGCGTTTCCTTGGCCTATGCGCATACTACCGAAGGTTTATTCCCAATTTCTCCCACATAGCCTCGCCGTTAACACGACTCACAAGAGAAGACGTTTCGTTCACATGGGGCGACGATCAACAGGTGGCATTTGATGATCTCCGACAACGCCTGCAGAGTGGTGGTGGTGGTGGTGGTGGTGTTGCAGCAGGCGGGGTTAGCCTGGCCTGCATGGCCGGCAGTTGTTCCGCCTGAGCATCTCCTTAATTTGGAAAATGTCACCACGTGTCAGACAGCCCAGTGTCTCGCAGGAAGACCAACAAAGTTCGTTGCACGTTCCTCCTAGTTGCCGCGGGTCCTTCAGGAAAGATGATGTCATCAACTGTCCGGTGCCTATGACAGCCTTTTCGCAAGGTGCGGATCATCGCTGCTCTTTGCGCATCAAACTGTGGGCAAAGCCAAATGAAATGTTCAATATCCCCGATGTCACCACAGAAGGCACAGAACGGGGAAGCGTATCTCCCAGTCTTGAATGACCAGGCCGGGGTGTATGCGGAGCCGGTTCTAATGCGGTACAACAGCGTCGCTTCTTCACGAGAAAGTCCATGAATTACACATGCTTGGTGTGGAAACCTGTAGATCGCCTTGAAATGATTGCGTATCACATCTTTGTTGTTCTGGTACGTCTTGGGAGTTCTTACTTTTGGCAACGATGTACGTGCTTCGCATGCAAGGGCATCAGCCTTTTCATTGCCCTCAATGCCAACGTGGGATGGGATCCACTGGAACTTTATATTAAAACTCTTGCCATTTAGGTGTTTGATTAGTGCCAGAGATTGCCTGGTGAACTTTTCTTGAGGTAGGCCACGATGCAGTCTTTGTAGCGCCGATTTGGAGTCCGTCAGCACTACAACATCTCGTGCAGAAAAGGATCGCAGTTTTCGCAAAGCCGCCGTAATTGCAGCGCTTTCTACCGTTGTGGACGAAACCACGCGATTCAGGCGGCCCGACCATGACACGCCTAGGCTGGGTATGCAGAAAGCCGCTGCGCAGCTATCAGTCTGTGTGCACACTGATCCGTCGGTGTACACTTGTAGGTGGCAACGGTACATGGTGCTCAAGTGGTCCAGCGCAAGAAATTTCGCTTCCGCGGCTGGAATGGTGCGCTTCGCTGGTAGATTGGGTACGCTGAAGTTGCACGCAACATCCACAAAAGACCATGGCGGGTCCATAGGGCGCCGTTTAGGCAGTTTCAAGCCTAAATATTGAAATGTGTTTAGTGCCGTGTTGAAATGTTAGCCAGTTCTTGCTCTTAGCCGCCGGAGAAGCGTCGTGCCTGCGAAGGACTCGCCCAGTCTTGACAGCTGCGTCAATAAGGCCTGAGACGCCAAAAGGCGGAGCGGAAGAGACTCGGCTTCATTGGTGACCTTCGTGTTTGAAGCCGCCTGAGAGACTCCCATCGCCAAGCGAAGACCCTTTCTGTGCACTGCCTCTAGGCGTTCGAACTGGCTTGGTGATGGTGATATCAGGGGCAGCTGATAAAGAATGCGGCTTGTTATAAGCGCATCATTCAATTTAAGCATGGACATAGGATTGTTGCCCCAACGGACCCCTGCCATGCGACGAAGAGCGTTGATCCTTTGCACTGATTCAGTTACTATACCATCAACCGCACGTCGCCATAATAGCTTGTTGTCGATGGTAATGCCCAGGAAGCGAACACTTGTTGCACAACGAATTGAGTGGCCTCGAATATTCAGCGACAGACGTGTTGACTTCCGTCGCACTCCCGGGAAGAGCATGAAGGCCGACTTTTCCGCTGATAAAGATAGGCCAAGTGTCAACAAGTGACGCTCAATGATTGAAATAGCGCTCTGTGCTATCCGGGCCAAACGTTTGTGCTGGTACCCTGAGATCCAAATGCAGATGTCATCGGCGTAGATGGATATTTTAACTGCTTTCAGAGCTGAGTGCAGAGTGTCGGGAAGCCTGGCCATGGCAGCGTTAAAAAGCAAGGGAGATAGAACACTTCCTTGTGGGACGCCGAGGGAAACGCGTCTCTCTTCGCTCGTTACATTTCCAAGCTTAACACGGACACAGCGGTCTCTGAGAAATTCATGTACGAACCGAAGAGCATTTCCCGACACACCCATGGCTTGGAGCCCGTTCACGATGCCTGCCTGAAGCACACAATCATATGCCTTGGCAATGTCCATGAAGACGGCGAGTGTCGAGAGTCCGCTGACGCGGTGGTGTTCGATGTGGCTTAATAGGTCCAAAACACTGTCCTGGGCACTCAGTCGTGGGCGAAATCCGGTCATACACGGTGGCCATCGTCTTCCTTGTTCAAGGTACCAAGTTAATCTTGTACATATTAATCTTTCCATCAACTTAGATACGCATGATGTTAGAGATACCGGTCGATATGACGCGAGGCTCGCAGGATCCTTTCCGGACTTTAGGACTGGCACCACCCACGCTGTCTTCCAAACAAGTGGGATCTCTCCCGTGCTCCAGACATGATTAAATATGTCCAAAAGAGCCCTTTTTCGCTCATATGGTAGATTTGTCAGCATTTGATTGCTGATCAAATCGGGACCCACGGCACAGCGTCTTCTTAATTTGCTAAGTGCCATATCCAGCTCTCGGAAGGTGAATGGCGTATCCATCGTGTGGAAAAACTGGGGTGACAGAGGAATCGCCGCTCCTGCTGGTCTACCAGGTATGTACACGTCTGCGAAATCCTCTGCAAGGGTTTGCAAATCTATCCCTTGTTTCAAAGCGAGTGCTTCGAATGGCCTGTTTGTTCGGATCTTCCCAGAAAGACTATTTATTACTGCCCATATCTTTGTCAAGGGCGTAAACGTTGATAAACTCTCACAGAAAGCGGCCCATTGATTTCGTCTTAATTTTTTTGTATGGCGACGAATTGCAGCGTTTATCCTGTTATATTCGGTTTTCGCAGAGGGATTTCCTTTTGTTCTCATTATTTTCCGCTCCGCTCGTCTACGTGCTGCGCAGAGGTTCTTCAATTTCAAGTCTGGAGCAGGAAAATGGTCAGGCAGTTTCAGCAATGAAGTTGCTGATCGCTTGCTTTGCAACATATCTGCGAACAGCTCACCAGTGGATTTGTCCAACACTTCTCTGTAGGTGTCCCAACGTGTTACATTGCAGCATTGCCGACCAGCAGTTCGAAATCCCAGGATATTGGTGAAGATGGGGAAATGGTCGCTGCCCATCTTGTCTGGGGCCGTGGTCGATGATACCAGAAGGTCCGTGGAGTGAAGTACAAGGTCTATTGCACTCCATGAATCAGGTGGCCTGAAAAATGTAGGTTTACCATCGTTCGCCACACATAAGTCGGCAGCATCTGCAGCTGCTAGAAGTTCCCTGCCTCGAGAATCTACACTCTTATCTCCCCAGAGTGGATGGTGCGCGTTAAAATCACCACAGATTATTCGAGGAGCGGGACATCGAGTGCAGAGGTCCTTTAGGAAAGTCTCCATAGAGACCTTTTTTCGTGGGCTTATGTACACCGATACCACACTCAGTTTTTGGTTTCCCAGACACACTTGCACAGCAGCGACTTCCAGTGAGTTGGAACAGAGGTCTTGCACTGGTAGGGTGACGTGAGGTATTTCCCGCCTTATGTATATCATTGCGCTTCCATTTGCAAACGACGTTATGCTCGGGTTGCCGTGTCGGATGTACCCTGGGAGCGTCCTTGCATTCGGTAGACCGGCTTCGGAGAGGGCTAGAATCGGTATTGGAATGTCGCGCAGGAAAAGGTTGAGTTCGCACAGGCGTTTTAGAAGACCGGCGCAGTTCCATTGCATTTTTAAGGGCACTTTTGAAGGACGAAATAGACCAAGTGGGCGAGACAGCGCCATTATTCTACTGTGTGTTTGTGGAAGCAGAGCAAAGTAACACTGACTCTAAAGCCAGGACTGCTCCCAACATATCCTTCGTTGAACTCGCAGGCATCTTAGCGACGTGTGAACGCAGTGCTGTGAACAGAGCGCGAATAACGTGCTCGAGGTTTTCTTGCTGTTGGCTTCCAGATGGTACTTGAGATGGGCTCAGTGCATCAGCGTAGGTGCGCTTGGCGGACTCTTTCGTGATACATTTCTCACCAGCGTTGAGCACTTGCGTTGACTCAGTACCAGCTCTTGTCGGATTTAGGCGTGGAAAATTTCTTGCGCACTCGTTATCCAAAACGCCAAGTTGTGGCGCGCCGGAAGTCTTCTTTGTGAGCGATGGTTCGTTCACAGTCTTCGGGCCGAGGACAAACGTCTTATTTTTTCGCTGCGCAGCTGTTCGTGCTGGACATCGGCCGTAGCTAGCTGGGTGGTCGCCGCCACAGTTTGCACACACAAGTTTTTCTTTACTTGTACACGTCTTAAAGTCATGAGGCCCCCCACAGCGCTTACACCTTTGTTCCCCACGACAGTGCTTGGCAACATGTCCAAAACGCTGACATTTAAAACAGCGTGGTGGCGTCTCCACGTAGTCTACCAGCTCGTGTCTGGTGAAGCCAAGGTTGATTTTCTCTGGACGTTCCGAATTGGGAGCGAATGTGAGAACTACAGAGTCAGTGCGCCTTGATTCCCATTCGGTGGATGAGGTTTGGACTCGTCGCATGATCCTTCTTGCGTGGTATACTCCCTGAGGTCTCAGGTAGGTTAACAGCTCTTCGTCCGAGTACCATCTTGGGACCCCTTTTATAATGCAGGTATTTTTCATGTAGCTGTGTGGTACACGGGCAGATATGGCAAGGCCGCAGATAGTGTTGGTCTCTAGAAGCATATTAGCTTGATGTTCTGTCTCTATATCCAAAAGCAGGGCTCCCTGTGCTGTGAAACGGCTCTTAACTGGGGCTCCACCGAGAATCGTTTCAATTTCCGAGTATAGGTGAATAGGATTCACTTGCCTCAAGTTAGCTCCTTCGGATGTTGGAGCGATTAAGACAGGAATGCCCACCGTCCTGTCTTTGCGATGTCGTACAAGGCGGAAACCACCCTCGTCCATGTCTTGATCTGTGAGGTTCGCCCCGTTGTGGTCCCCGACGACAGTTGATTCGTCCTCTGATTCAGCGCTGTGTTGTCGCTTGCAGTCAGGTATGCTTGCGCAGACCAGCTGGTGCTTCTGACCTTCTGTCACACCTTGGGAGGTCATGGCGGCGCTCTCCCTGATGCTTGTCTCGTTTCTTCTAGCACCTTTCGGCGCGGCGGGCTGCGCAGCACCCGACGGTCGCCGATACGGCAGGTACCTTTTCGAGTCGTCCGACGTCTTGAGCAGTGCTGAGCCGTAATATAAACAAAAATAAACGATAACAGCAGACAGAGCTACTTAGCCAAGCAGCAACAGCTTCGTCGTCTTCTTCGTCTTCACAACGCCTGCAGACTCCCCCTGTGCTTGCTCAGTTTGATGAGGATGCTCCTACCATGGTCCATACAGATGCCAGCAACGTGGGTTTAGGCGCTGTACTCGTCCAGTGGCAAGACTCAGCCGAGCGTGTGATCGCATATGCTAGTAGGACGCTTTCCCGCGCCGAGTCCAACTACTCTACAACGGAAAAAGAGTGTCTTGCTGTCGTATGGGCGGTTATGAAGTTTCGTCCATACCTCTATGGTCGTTCCTTCCACGGAGTCAGCGACCATCATTCCCTCTGCTGGCTGACCAACTTGAAAGACCCGTCTGGTCGGCTCGCACGGTGGAGCTTACGCCTTCAAGAGTTTGATATGACGGTCGTGTATAAGTCCGGACGGCAGCACGCCGACGCCGATTGCTTATCAAGGTCACCGATAAAGCGCGATGATGACACAGACGATGAGAGCATGGCGTTTGTAGGAGTCGTTGACACCACTACGATTTCGTGCAAGCAGAAAGAAGACAGTGAGTTGCTTCCTCTTATTGAATTTTTGAATGGCCGGACAACAACCGTCCCTAGAAGATTTGCAAGGAGCCTGCCGTCATTCTGCTTACGTAGTGGTGTTCCCTATAAGAAGAACTTTTCCCCCAGAGGAAGCACCCACCTACTTGTCGTTCCGACGTCACTTCGTGAGGAGATACTTTGTGCTTGCCACGATGAGCCAACGTCTGGTCATCTCAGATACACACGCACATTGGCAAGAATCCAACAGAAATACTACTGGCCAAGACTTCCAGCTATTGTGAAGCATTACATGCGCACGTGCCTCGATTGCCAACGACGAAAATCGCCACCGTTAAAACCAGCTGGACTATTACAACCAATTCAAGTGCCCACGGTACCTTTTGCCCAAATTGGAATGGATCTCCTTGGACCATATCCGACTTCCCATGCTGGCAACAAGTGGGTAATAGTCGCCACTGATTATCTTACGCGCTATGCGGAAGCAGAGGCTTTGTCAAGTGGCACCGCCGTTGAAACCGCACGATTCTTCGTAGAAAATATCGTCCTGAGGCACGGTGCTCCGACAATCATAATAACGGATCGAGGTGCCGCTTTCACGGCCGCGCTCCTGAAGACAGTGCTTGAGCTCAGTGGAACAGCCCATCGGAAAACCACTTCCTATCATCCACAAACCAACGGCTTAACAGAACGCCTCAACAAGACTCTTGCGGACATGTTGAGTATGTACGTGGACGTGGATCACAAGAACTGGGACGACATTCTACCGTACATCACGTTCGCCTATAATACAGCGCAGCAAGAAACTACACAAAGAACACCGTTCAGTCTCCTTCATGGCCGTGAAGTGACGACGATGCTTGACGCCATGTTACTGCATGACTGCAATGACATCGATTTGGACGCTGCATCTTTTACCCAACGAGCAGAAGAAGCGAGGCAGCTTGCGCGCGTCCGAATCACCCAGCAGCAAAATTATGACGCTCAACGTTATAATCTGCGACACCGACATGTCGTCTATTGGGCCGGCGACAAAGTCTGGGTATGGAGTCCTATCCGCCGCCGGGGACTGTTCGAAAAATTGCTGAAGAAGTATTTTGGCCCCTACAGAGTTTTACAACGCCTGAGCGACATTAATTACGAGGTCGTTCCGGACAACCCCTCGACAACTCGCCAGCAAAAACCAGAAATCGTGCACGTTGTGCGAATGAAGCCCTACTTTTCGGACTGATTTACACCATGCATCTACTCCACCGTCTTTTGTAGAAGAGCATCGGGACGCTGCTCTCTGGAGGGGGGGCAAATGCCACATGAAATAAGCAGCGCCAAGAAAACAACGAAGAACACGCGCAGCGGGAGAAGAAGACGAGGTTCTCTTCCGATCATTTTGCCAGTGTTCTGGTACAATTAAAGTGAGTTTCCTGGATTCGACTGCTGCTGTTTCTGCATTGTGACAATATATATATATATATATATCTATATATATATGTATGTATGTATGTATGTATGTATGTATGTATGTATGTATGTATGTATGTATGTATGTATGTATGTATGTATGTATGTATGTATGTATGTATGTATGTATGTATGTATGTATGTATGTATGTATGTATGTATGTATGTATGTATGTATGTATGTATGCATGTATGTGTGTATGTATGTGTGTGTGTACATGTGTGTTTACTGTGTACATATATACACGAGCTAAATTTCTCGAGACAGAATGCACCACCACCTCACCTGTCTACAGCTTTGACACTTAATAAAAGAACTACACTTATATTACAAAACATCGTCATGAATTCTTTGGGCTTGCAATGGCCATACGCCAATAAAATACTTGGAAAGTAGCACAATTTAAGCTGTGAATACAAAATGAGAACTGGTTACAGTGAATTTACGCAGATTAACAGACGGGCTATATATACGACTGACACTTTTTATTATATTTCAGATAACCCCGTTCGCTTAGAATTCATGACTCTTAGGTACACGCTTTCCTTCAGCTCAGCCTCCCGGTATTATAAGCACTTGGAGCTTACCTAAAAGGAGCAGAGTAAGCGCGAAAGCACGCGGTCAAAACAATATGAGTCTTTCAGAAAACACAAATTATTTTCTTCCGCAACACTGACATGGCAAAACTGAGTCGTCGCCGATATAAATGTTGTTATAACATTAGTTATACTCGGATTTCTCATGAAACAATAGAGCGCATGTGGAATCATATGAGGAACAGTGCTCTGGATATTGTAGACATTGCCGACATAGCAAGCGTATGGTTTATTCGCGGTATTATTCGCGGTAATTCGCCAGTAGCCACTAATGATGTCGTGCAGACCAAAGGGCTGCTTGAGTAAGAAGCGAGGCGGATCCGCTCAAATTACGACTTGACATGTTTTTTTGTTTTTTTTTTTGGGGGGGGGGGGTCAGTAGGTCTTTGAAACAGTGAATTTCTTGACGCAGTTTCGACATGCCTGCGTATTCATTCTTGCACCATGGCGCGTAGCAGGAGTGCATACTTTTGTGAAGGCTCAGAAACGCAATAAACGCGCTAAAAACGAGCAATTACACGCTTTCGCTGGCTACGGCGCACGCACTCCCAATGCAGACGCTCCTGAGATCTTCAGTACCATGCAACTACAGCGCCGCCGCTACAGTCACCAATCGGAGAATCAGTCGAGATGCGGCGCGGCCACCTCGTTCACTCCACTGCCCCCTTCTAGTACACTGTACCATTGTACTGAAACGTGAGCCGTGAACGCGCCGCCCCACCCTCGGATTTTACCCTCCCCCCTGCGGTACGGAGGCGAACGCATGTGGCGGTCGCCCCCTGCGAACACAGCAATGCTCTCACAGTCGCCTCCGAGCAGCTGTGATGTCACGTGACCGAGCGGTACAGTAATGTCACGTGACAGAGACCCCTTCCTTGTAATCTTTTCATTGATCAGAAGAGATGCTTCCCTTCAACAGCTTAGAAAGATGTCCCATTTTCATTCAACATCATCTGTCGGTTCAACCCGCTGCTTAGCATGTCTGTGTTCCCTGGAGGCTTCCTGACGTTTTGCTATGGCTCCCTTAACTTCCCCATCCCACCAACTCTTGGGTTTGTGTCTTCTTTTCCGTAGTGACTTGTCACGTGCCTTAGCAAGCTGCAGCTCAAACAGTCTAATTAGATTCATGTATGTCCACACTGTTTTATTATCCTCAGTGATTACTTTCTCAATTTGTTTAGTAGCTATTTCTATTTGCCCTTCTGAATAAAAATTTTCCTGTATTTGCTCATTTTATCTGCTTCCCATTTTCGCTGGTCTTCCAATACTTAGCTTGATACAATTGTGATCACTTCCCAGACTTCCGGAGCCACATTCATTTTTGTCCATTCCCCTGAGCCTATCATACCTCCTAAGTGACATCAGTGCGTAATCTATCGTCGACTGAAGTCTTCCTACCTCCCATGTTATTTGCCCTTCACACTTCTCGGTACTGTTGCAAATGATCAAATCATGCCTTTCACACATATCCATCATCATCTTGCCTGTTGGGTTGGTATACCCATCTATATCCTCTATGTGCGCATTCATATCTCTTAGCATAATTATCTCGCACTCTCCTCCTAACTCTTTAATGTCCTCTGATGTACACTCTACCATTGCCTAGTTTTCCTCTCTGGCCTTGTCTCCCGTCCACAAGTACACCTATCCAAGGAGTGTCATTTGCCCTGCCACTTTCTCTTTTAGCCATAAATGTTCTTTGCACTCCTACTTGGCGCTTTGCCAGTCTGTACCTTTATGAATTGATGCCCCAAACCACTCCCTTTCTGCTGCCTTCTGTTCTATTACAATATTCCCACGCGTAGTCCGGATTGTTAGGAGGTTGTTTCATGTCCCTAAGATGTGTTTCTACAAAATCGTATACCATCGGCCTCTCCTTCCTTAGCTGCTCTTCTCTCTCTTCCCACTTCAGCCTGTTCTTGCCACCCTGCATGTTAATATACCCTATGTCTCAAGTGGCTCGGCGCTCGTGGCTACGTCTATTTCTGCCCCGGACTCTACCTATTTTAGGTACTGGTGCCACTTTGGAATCGTATCTGTCCATACCACCTGTCAAAGTGTCTCCCTGGTTTTTTTCCTCGTCACTAGCTATCCTGCCCCCCGAAGGGCCTGCGTGCCCCCCAAAAAAGTTATTGCGCGTCCTGCAAATCGCCACACCACCTCATGACCTACCCACCCATCGAAGTGAATTCTGCCTCGTTGAAAACCACCCCACCTATGCACCTCTGTGTTTATTTCCACGACCTCAAAGCATTTCTCTCAACTCATCCGCCATATCTCTTGGTTTGCGTTGACAACCGCTCTTTGCAGGTTGCCGCCACGCACCGGTACCAATGGTATCGTGCCTATCACTACCTGTACCTGAGGAGAAGAGGCACGCATGTCATCGACGCCTTTCGCCAGTGTGGTTGCTGGTCCTGCTGTATCTTCATCCAAGACATCGTTTAAACCGCGTGAAGTTATTACGAGGTTTCGTCTATCAGCTGTAGTTTTCAGTTTTGCACTCGCTTGCCTCATGACTGCTTCCAGCGTGCGCCCTGGGAACGTTCCTACTGCAACCCCCTTGTCACCTCTTACCCCCTCTTTGATTGCTTCTGGGCATCGATTTAAATTCCAGTCACCGGCGATTATCACATGCTGTGGCTTTTCAGCTAAAGCATCTTGCACCTGGGGGTTACTTGCCCCTGTGACGCCGGCTGCTTTGTCCCCCCCCCCACCACTACTTCGCTGAAGCTGGGCCTTGCGACAATTGAACCGGCTGAACCTGCTTTTTCCAAACTTGCTTGCTCTTTGTTCTCCGCCGTTATGCTTGCCGGTGCCCTACTGTTCTCTCTATCGGCCGCTCTTTTGTTTACCTTGCCTAGTGCTTCCTCGGCAGACTTCAGCCTTTCTCCCGTCTCCCGCGTTTTTTCTTGCTCTGTCGCCAACGCAGCCTCCAGCTCGGTGATTCTCAACAGCAGTTTACTTTGGACAGCCATAGTTTTCTTCATTTATTCTCGACCTCACATTGCCTACACTTCACGTCAGCCTCCTCTCCATTCGCTTCTGCACTTGGGTCAATATTAAAACTCACTCCGCATCCTGAACACTTTACAGTCTTTTTAACCATGTCTTTCTGACAACAATCGTCCTTATTACTTGTCTAACTGGGTGATTACAAAACACAATTCCTGCTCTACGAAAAAAAGTCTAAGCTCTACTACAAAAATTTGCGTGTTCAATGTACGTACACCCCCCCCCCCCCCCCCCCCATCAGGGTGGCAAGAGAAAACACACACACACACACACACACACACACGGACAAACTAGTAAATACCTGGTGACTGACCCCCGGAAAAGCCGCACAATGTAATAAGTGCTACAAAGATTTTAACTACTGCTTTATTAACTTATATAAGGGAAGCTCAAAACATGCAAAATCACTTATCCGCGCAGTCGATCATCATCATAATCATCATAATCAGCCTGACTACGTCCACTGCAGGACAAAGGCCTCTATCGTGTTCCGCCAGTTAACCCGGGCCTGTGCTTGCTGCTGCCAATTTATACCCGCAAACTTCTTAATCTCATCTGCCCACCTAACTTTCTGTTCCCCCTAACTCGCTTGCCTTCTCTGGAAATCCAGTGAGTTACCCTTAATGACCAACGGTTATCCTGTCTGCGCGCTACATGTCCGGCCCAGGTCCATTTTCTCTTCTTGATTTTAACTATGATATCCTTAACTCCCGTTTGTTTCCTAATCGACTCTGCTCTCTTCTTGTCTCGTAAGGTTACACCTACCATTTTTCGTTCCATTGCTCGCTGCGTCGTCCTCAATTTAAGCTGAACCCTCTTTGTAAGTGTCAAGGTTTCGGCTCCGTAGCTAAGTACCGGCAAGATACAGCTGTTATATACCTTCCTCTTGAGGGATAGTGGCAATATACCTGTCATAATTTGAGAGTGCTTGCCAAATGTGCTCCATCCCACTCTTATTTTTCTAGTTACTTCAATCTCGTGGTTCGGCTCCGTGGTTATTTTTTGTCCTAAGTAGACGTCGTCTTTTACAACTTGAAGTGCACTATTACCTATCTCGAAGCGCTGCTCTCTTCCGAGGTTGTTGTACATTACTTTCGTTTTCTGCAGAATAATTTCAAGACCCACCTTTCTGCTCTCCTTGTCTAACTCCGTAATCATGAGTTGCAATTCGTCCCCCGAGTTACTCAGCAATGCAATGTCATCGGCGAAGCGCAGGTTACTAAGGTACTCTCCAATAACTCTTATCCCTAACTGTTCCCATTCTAGGCTTCTAGGCAGTCGATCAGGAGCGCTCAAAACACACGTCCATCCACCGTGCCAGTCCGAATTGAAGGGTTCGGGATGGCATGATATTGCTACGTAGCTGACATATCAGTGGTCAGAAGACGACAACGAGGAAGTGGTCTGTCGGTTGTGCGTGCTGTCTTCCATCTTAGTCGAAGCCATACGCAACAGTTTGAATATAGATTTTAAATAGACACGCCTCGTGTCATTTTTACGTAACAATATGATATTAATCACACACAAATACCGCCATCCAGCGGAAATACTAAGAACTAAACGAGAGGTGGCACGGCTAAGCTAGACTGCACGTGCGCGTGTGCTTGCAGAGTAGTCTAGCCATGCTGTGTAAGTGGCTACCTAAAACGAGGACGACTGCTACTACTACTGCATACATCGAGGACGCACGACCTGCGGCTTAAGGAGCTTTGCTTCTAAAAAGTCAAAACCGTTGCAGTATTGAATGTCGCGCTACTGCACGTGAAACGTGCACTTTTTTGTTTTCGTGTAAACAAGCAACCACCACCTGCTGTGTCAAGTGTTTTTGTTTTGCTGCCACTATCCTTTCGAGTGCTTTGAAAAGCAGACATTTTCAACCGAACGAGGGCGCAGACTTGCTAGGCAGTACAAAGGCTCATGTTCTTGCCTGGGCTGTGCATTTTTCTTTACAGCGAAAGCTGTTGTGAGATGAGAACACGGATCAAGCGCGGTCCCGTAGTTGTCCGCCGACGCGTATACGCCGGTGTCCATAACCAATATCGAACGAAAAAGAACACCGATGACACCCAGGTCCGTGGCGTGTCTGCCCAGTTTTCTACTACTGAGCCACGCCAGTGCTTGCAACTCGTTCCTATAGACTCGCCTTAGACAGGCTCGATGTTTGGAAAGGAATCGCGTTAATATGAAAAATATAGCGTTTTAGATCACCAAAGGAACAGCCAGGCGTTACGCAATGCGAATTGCGTAACGAGTGGGTCGTCCAATGATCCAACCCACCAGAAAACTTGTTCTTGATCACCTATTAACTGTTGCACATACCTCGCTTGCTTGCTTGTTCCTTTCTTTTGTGGCTCTAGTCAATACCTTTAGGTTTTCTAGACTAGGGGAATATCATTACTTTGTTTTGACTGTGAAAATTATTTTGGCGCAATGTAAAAAAAAGAAAAAAAGGGAGAGAGAGAAATATTAGAATTTGTTGAATATCTGAGGTGTAATCGTTATATGAAATTCTCCTGAAAGTTGAATCATTGCAGTGTATCAGCTAAATAATAAGTGGTAGTGTGGTTAGTAAAATTCGAGAGCTGATCGCTGACTCAGCAAGATAATCTTCTTGTGTTATACTTCCGGCATATTTCTTCATCGTCAGCAACTGCATAAAAAATATTTTACAAAATTTCCAAGTATAGCAGATACCAGGCTTCTCCAAATAATGACGGAGGATAGCGTAGTGAATGCTGGCCTAATATTACCCACAAAATTGATTATTTATGGCGCAGTGGGTACACAGCAGTGTGCTTGTAGCGTCCAAAAGAGTGTTTAAAAAGGGCTGTGAAAGGCTGCTCTTCTAGCTTTCGCTGTGACTGTGCTGCGCGTTTCGCGCAGGCCTGGTGGTTTCTTTTTTTTCTTTTTTGTTTTTTAGGGGGAGGGGAGAGAAGGGAAGTAACGCTGACTCACGCATGTTTACAACGCCCAAGAGAGGATTAGTATAACAACACTCGGGAAGCATTCGTTCAAAAGAGCTGTCAATGCGATGCTCATGTACACGTGATTTTGTGTGCTCTACTAACTGCAGCTATGTTAACACGAAGAGAACTTGAGTCCTGCTTCGCTGGGCGCTCAATAAAAGCGAAACTGCGACTGAGCGCTGTAAAACCGTTTCCAAATGATTACCCGTCGCGCGGTATAGAGAAAACGAGCCTTCCAGCCGAGAGAAGTAGGTCATTAGACACCACCTATTGCAACCGAGGAAACAAGATGCAAAATTTCTGTGCCAGTGCTGCTTTAATAGATCGGATGGCATTAAGGACACATTGTCTTTAATTTTCCACATTCAGTTCATTCACTTAGAGTGTACAGTTATGAATGAATTTGCCTTGTTGCCATCGTTTGTGGTCGTTCTTTGTGCAGTGTTCAATGGCGGTTGAACTTGGGAAGCTCACTGTGGTTTTGGAAAACGTTGCTGGAGTAGAGACTGTACTAACTTCAAATTGAGAGCATTTGCGAGCTATACTGGGCAGGTACATTGACTCAAATAGTGTACCGCCATCCACTGTTCAATTGAGTGGGCCATCGCGAAAAAAATCCTCTACTCAGAGGAAACCTGCCTGGCAAAAGCCACCGAATCTAATGAACTCGAATGCTGTGGCATAATGCTATAGCCTGGCGGGAGAATCACATACTGTGGTTCTGCCCAGCTCAGCGCTAGCCGGGTTCATTTTCGCTACCCCCTCGTGTGTGGGTGTGTCAGGCTTCGTTAGTAAGAAAAGAGATGACTAAAAAAATGGCAGCATATCCACGGGGTGAATGACGGAGAGTGGGGCGAAGCATCCGTCCGTCCATTCGTTCTTGCTTCCGTCCGTCCAAGCGTCCTTCTGTGTGACCGTCCATGCCTCCATCCGCCCAGCCATGCGTGCATCTGTTCGTGCGTCCACACGTCCATCCGTGCGTCCGTCCCTGCGTTCGTCCATGCATACGCTCCTGCGTCCGTCTATGCATCCATTCGTGCGTCCGTCCATGCTTCTTTCTGTGTGTCCGTTCGTCCCTCTAGTCAACAGGCCAAGTACCACCATCTCGCACCTTTTCATCATATATTCCGCATATAGAAGCACCGCCATTCAGCGGACATTCCAAGGACTAAACGAGAGGTGGCACACGCACACTTTCTTACGGCTTGCGCTTCGTGTCTACTTCCCTCCTTTAACCACCTTGAGTTCATGGCATATACTAGTTCACTGTATTCATGGCACTGTGGCCCAACGCTCATTAAACTTTTCTAAAACCAAGGAGGTTACGCCCTGCGCGTATAACGTAGCAACCCTTTCTTGTCAGATAGTGCTCAATGTACATGCCAATGGCTGCTAATGGGTAATGAGAGACAGGTGAATTCGGCTTTTAGTTAACGCGCGCGCAGCGAATTTTTATTGTTCAACGCACAGGAGAGATCTCCCGCCCGCACCACCTTGCATGTCAAAGCGTTAGACTGGTTACGCACTGGGGGACGAATGGGTGCCGCTTTAAGGAGCAGCACTCCTCTAGAAATAAAGTAAGCAGTGCCTCGAGTAACGTTGGCTGTTGCGCCGTGTTTAGCCTCATTACGTGAAAGTAGGGTTTCATGTGTCACTAACCCAAGTGGGCAGCAAGTATCCGCCACAGGTGATTGACAGTGTATATATATCTTGAACGATTTGAAGGGGCATTGGTAATTTAAGTTCGAGCGCGTCAAGAAAACCAGACTACGGCAGCGTTGACCCGACGAATACGAATGAAAATATGGATCCCAGCAGGAATCGAACCAATCTGCGTTGCAGTCAGATATTGTGCCACTTAGCCACGCCAGGTATTGAAACTGCTTTGGAGAAACACCCTATAGGCAGGCGTATAATGTCAGTGCAGAGCCAGTTGTGGTCGCAATGCGGTCTAATGGCTTTTACAACAAATATTTCTTGACAAGGTGCCTTGATGAGCGCGCACGCAATTAGAAGGCGTACTACTTTCGTGAGAAAGTCAGATTGAACTCAATCTTCTTTTTCACCGACGCTATGCTTCCCGTCACGTGATTCTCACAACTATATTCCCACGGTATATACTTGGGATCTGCGAAATTTTTTGCTTACTCTAGCTACAGAAACTTCTGATACTCATGCATATATTCGGACTCTTGGCCGGTCACCGCGAGGGGGTATAGAAGTCTCCTCTAGGTATCATCATCAGCCGTAATCGGCACGTGCACGAGAAGAAGACGTCAACGCAGTCGGCAGCAGTTTCATCTTTTCTATCTACGGCTACGAGATTACCTGAATGCCTGACTTAGCACACTTGATGATTCTGCCGCACGGTTCTAGGCCGATCCCCCTTTGTGAGCGAGTGCCAGCAAAGCTGACGGTTCATCATCATCATCATCATCATCATCATCATCATCATCATCATCATCATCATCATCATCGTCGTTGACAGGTAAGAAGCCAGCCGTGCAAGCTCCTCTCTTTTAGGCTTACAAACGCAAAGCAACGCACGAGCTGCGGCAGGGTATGATGTACGAGATTGCATTACGAATGCGTTGTGAGCGGCACGCAGCAAGCACACTGGGTGAAGGCTGGGAAATGTCTGTTACGTAAGCGTCGTACACCAAACGAGCCAAGTTTATAAATATGAAGGAAGGCGAGCTTAAATTAAATAAGCGGAATGGCGGTGTACGAATACGAAGAGACGGTTGTCTGCTTGAGAGGAGGGAACTGTCCATGCAGAACAACTGGTTTAGTCATGTCGACAACAAAGCCGTGTCCCCTTTCTCACGACTGCGTAGATGTTTTGAAGATGACTCGGGGCAACTGCGATACGTCAACTGCACCATGGCAACTGTGCCATGGCAACTGCGATACGCCATGGCAACTGTGATACGTCTCAGGGTAACAGTCTGAAAACTCTGTTCTTGATCCAAGGCTGGGCAGATGACCGCAGTCGTTTTAAACGCGGTGCTCTTTAAGCTTTCGTTGCCCTGGGCAGTGCGAACAATAATTATAATCAAGAACCAGCACGCGTTCATTTCGTCCCCTGCAACTTCCGCTTCGCTCATTGACACTTTTCGCTGCTCTTATTTAGCAAGTGTCAAAAAATAAGGGACACCACGCAGCAGCTATTACCACGTTACCATAACATGAAGTAACAAGTCACGGGAGTCCTAGTGTGGTGGATTGACCGTAAACCAGAGAATAGCTAAATCTAGCCATACTTAGTGGTACTATAGCTTCTTTCATATACGAGCTCCTGATGTAGACAAGGGTTAAGACCCAGAGAAGCGCATACACTCTGCTTAAAGTTTAATCGAAAAGCTGTGACAAATGTATACTGACAAATAAAAGTTCTGCAAGCACATACAACATTAGCACACACAAAAAATTAAAAAAACGATAAAAATATTACTGCCCCATCTTGCCTCTTATCTGCTGCCCCATATTACTGCCCCATCGTGCCTCTATTACTGCCCCATCTTGCCAAAGCCCGCTTTGCCTTGCAGCCATTTTTTTTCTTATTTTGTGAGTGAGGAATGCTCTTGTGTGCACGTAAGAAACTGTTATCTGTCGGTATATATTTGTCACAGTTTTTCGATTCAATTTTCAGCCGGTAGCTTGTCCGTGTCTTAGTTAGTCCTGGTCTACGTTACGCTCTTGTATACTTTAAAGTAATCGGGAATCACCAACTATTCCAATGAGACATTTTTACAAGTACTTTACCAATACGAGAAAAATCGTTCATCTCTTTCGTGTCCCTTCAAATCACGCAGGTATAGTCACAGATGGATTCGAAACCTGCTTCTTCGTTGACGAACGTCGAGCCCAAGCTGTCGCGACACTCGCACCGTAGTTCCCAATCTCAGTCCCGGCCGTCGCTTCACTCGCCCCAAAGCTCCGGCTCTGCTCTGGGTTTAAGCTCTGGCGCGGGCAGCAAGACCGCGTCTCAGAGAGGCGACGCGACGCCTGGAAAGAAACACTCCATTCGAAGCACGCGCAACTGGAGACACCTTCCCTGACCCCATTCCCGGTCCGGGCCCTATGTGAGCACGCCCAGGTCACCGCTGGCCACGTCGCAGTCGTCCACGTCGGCGCCGGCGATCGTGCAGACTCCGCCGTCCTCAAAGAAGGTCGAACATGCCGGGAAGTCGACGCCCAGTCGCTCAGGCCTTAGCAGCACAGTAATACATGTTGGCACTGTCAATCATAAGAAACTCGTAGGCGGTGTCGTATTCGTGTGTGTTGTATTTGGTGAGGCATGTAAGGAAGCATGGAGGAAGTAAAAAGAAAGGAGAGAGCATGACGTCATGCAGTCGGCCTTTGCAAGCCATCAGTGTCGGCCCGACACGTGACCTTTTGCGCCAAGATCACCCAAGCAACGACACTTGCCGAGACTTCGAAGTGTGGTATGCACAGCGGTAGCTTTTATCTGAAACACGCTTTTCGGCGCAGACCGGCCGGCTCTCGCCGGAGGCTCAAAAACGGAATGCCACGGTGATTACTAAAACCTATACTGCACGGACTGACGTTTGGTCACGCAATCGGGCCGACACTCAGGGCTTCAATGTTACGCAATGCTCCCTCCTTTTTGCTTTTCCTAGCTCCATGCAGAGAAGCATACCACAGTGTGGTATGCGAACGTGCTTTTGAAACATGCCCTTGTCAGATACAGCTTTGGTGGTCCCAAGAGGTCCTGTCCAGACGGCAGAAGCGTGCCAGCTAATCGCCTCAGTGACTCAAGTACTAGTACCGCTGATGCACTCGGTGATGTTCCAAGTGCGGATCACTGTAGGGGCTGCCTTGTCTCTGTACACGTCATGTGGCGCGATGACGCTCACAATAAATCGCTCATTGCAGGTCACAACAAAGGCAGCAGTACCCAAAAGCAAATTTGAATGAACGAACATCATTTCAAATGATACAACTAATATAAAACGGCGAGAAGCAATCGCTCCAATTAAATAAAAGTCGCCTAAAGCGTTTCAGAAACCTACGGCAGGCTCCGAGGCGGTGGACGAGACGGCGCCACCATCTCACTGAGCTGGAGAGTACCCATTCCCCTGCTGAGAAAATTCACTGCAGGTGACGCGTATTTAACTGCCGAAACTAGTTGGAAGTCGACAAAACGCAGGAAAAAATAATAATAAAATCAATAGGAGTAATAGCGCACATGTCGCCACCGAGTTTACGAATCTCCATAACAAGACTCTTACCCGTGCCGGAGAAATCTTACATGCTCACTTCAATCACACGCATCATCGAACACAGCAGTGGGAACTACAAACTGGAATAGCCATGACTGCCCGTGCACGCGCTACCACAGCGTTCACGGTAGCGGAGTAGCCGTGCTTCTTAAAGATGATTGTCTTTCTTGAGACACTTCGATGCAAAAATTTTGGCCTGTCTGTCTGCTGGTATATGTCGAAATATTCAGCCACCTAGCGAAAGTTCAATGCCACCTTTGACTGGTCGTTTCGGAGCGCTCTCTTGCGAGGGAGGGAGGTTGCGTCTGAAGTTCTAGGGGCTTTAGTTGTGTCTTTTCCTTTCTAAAACCTCTGTCCTTGTTTCTCAGGAGAGCCCCCGGAAACGTCCAGTCAAAGATGACCTAAGTCCATGCTCAAAACGCACCCATATTGATCTGGTGGCTGCGTCCAAACTTCTGAACATCACTGCCAATCAAGCAACAAATATTACACATAATTGAGGCGCTACATCAATGCGGAAGTTTTAGGAAGCGCGTATTTTTATTTGGAAAATCAATAGATATGTAATTCTAAACACTGAAATGTTTACTACATGGCGCTTACAATGCGACGCCCTGACGAAAAAAATTGGGAGATCCCATGTACAGTGGGAATAGAAGATATGCGAAGCACGAATGAGAAATGTTGATATGTCACTTTAAAATCAGCACAACGCTACGAGGCAGAGGTAAATGATGCCGTACATGACTTCCGTGTCATGATTATCGTGTTTGGATGTGTCGTTTACCTTCGTCATCTATTGACGTCATGTGATACCAAATATAGTATATGTGGAGCTAGCGAAACGGCCGCGAGCACGCTATGAGCGTGGTATGTTGTCATGTTCTTACATGACACGCGCGTCAGGATTATCATGTTTGCACCAGTCGTATATCTTGTCATCCACTGACTTCACGTAACACCAAACTTGGTATATGTGGTGCTACCAAAATAGCCGCGAGCGCATCATGAAGGGCCCAATATACTCCAATGTAGCGTTGACGCACGCGCACGTTGGAACAGCGACGCTACGTAAGCAAAACGCGAGCACTCTATAGTCTTACTCCATGTGCGACCAGCGTCCGTTGGCGCGGCCCGACGGCACGCGGCGCGAAATGCGACATGCTGCATTTTAGGCCGATGCGTTGCCCAGACAACATTGCGTCTCCCTCTTTTCGTGAAGGAGGGACGCAGGACGCGCTGAAACGCGCACGCATCAAAGCAACGCAATGCGGCGCGCGCCTGCAAGTATATGGCAGGACCAGCGCCTGGCATTGAAACCCTGAAGGATATGATCAATGATGCATGGAAAGAAGGCAGGGTGCCAGAGCAGTGGAAGCTGGCCAGGACGATCCTTATTCCCAAGCCAGGAAAGCCCCCTAACTTGGACAACATGAGGCCAATATCCTTGACATCATGTATCGGCAAGGTTGCAGAACATGCCATACTGCACAGGATAAACGAGTACTTGGAAGATAATGACATATATACACACAATATGGTTGAATTCAGGGCAGGGCTATCCACACAAGATGCATTGAAGCTTATCAAACACCAGGTCATCGACAACGAAACGAGAGACGTGAGAAGAGTACCTTCGCAGAAGAGTACCGCAGAAGAGTACCTTCGTCCTTCTGGGCTCAAGTGCTCCTCGAGTAAGTCAGAACATTTACTGTATCGGACTGCACGCCGGGGACCGAAACCCAGGGGATGGAAGCCGTTAAACCAGATAGACATCCACCTCCGTACAAATCAAGGGGAATACATCCAGAGGGTCGACTCCATCAAAGTCCTGGGCATGCTGATAGAGTCTACCGGCGCCAACAGCAAATCTATAGCCAAGTTAACTTGGAAAACAGACAGTGCGGTGCACCTCATACGCAGAGTGGCCAACAAAAGAAATGGGATCAAGGAAGACAACCTCATCAGGTTGATGCATGCGTTTGTTCTAAGCCACTTCACGTACGAGGCAGCAATGCACAACTGGTCAAGAGCAGAGTCCGAGACACTGAATGTGCTCCTCAGGAAAGTTATCAAGAAGGTCCTGGGCCTACCCATACATACCAGCACCGAGCGTCTGCTTGAGCTTGGCATTCACAACACACACGAAGAAATAGCAGAAGCCCAAGAGAGAGCACAGTTTGCAAGGTTATCTACAACAAGGTCGGGGAGAATGATCCTGCAGGAGCTGGGCCAACACCCAATGGCAATCAGGCACAATTACAATGATATCCCCGACAACATCTGGGAGAATATCACGGTGTCTCCTATACCAAGAAACATACATCCAGAACACAACGTCGGAAGAAGAGTAGCGAGGGCCAGGGCTATACTTCGTCAAGTCTCAAACGAAGAACGAGGGGTCGTATTTGTTGACGCGGCTGCCTACGCCAATGGGAAAGCGTTTGTGGCAGTGGTGGTCGATGGGGCTGGCCATGTCGTCAACTCAGCGACGGTCAGGACGAAGGACCCAATCATTGCGGAACAGGTGGCCATCGCCTTAGAACTCAAGATGGATAACATTGAAGTCGTCTACAGTGATTCCATGGCAGCACTACGGGCGTTCGCCAAGGGGACGGTCTCTGAACAAACGCTGAGAATACTGCAAGGCAAGAACATAACGCATCATCTTCTGAGTTGGTTCCCAGCTCACCTTGGGCAAATCAACGATTCCCCTCCCAATCTTAATGAAGCAGCACACGAGGCGGCGCGAGAACTCTCCAACCGCCCCTCCCCGGGGATGCGTTCTACCGGTGAAGGGGATAACCGGGAAATTCTTACAACATATAACGAGCTCACTAAACATTTCTACCTGTCTAGAAGGATTTTCCCTCCACCTCACAAAAATCTAACCCGGCCCCAAGCACTTACATTAAGGCTTTTGCAAACGCGGATGTACCCTACTTTGAAAATGTTACATATCATGTACCCTGACCTATACCCAAGTAATCTTTGTCCACATTGTGGGGAAACAGCTTCATTAGAACACATGCTCTGGCAGTGCACCAAATTCGCTCATATATCGAACATCACCTCTGCCAGATGGGAGGCGGCAATCCGCAGCTCATCCTTGGCAGATCAGCTCTGGGCTGTCCACCAAGCCCGCGAGGCGGCTGAGGAGCTTGGCATCTCAGTCCCCACGTGGGAGCTGCCCGCAACACAGTGATCTGTGTTTTGGAGGACCAAATAAAAGTTTATCCAATCCAATCCAATCCAGCGCCTGGCATGGCAACGCCAGGGTGACGCGACGAAACAAACGCCGGCGAACACTCGTACCGCGTCACATCGAAATGTGTTGGTGCCTTGACTGTAGCATGTAGTCACGTTCTCACATGACACGCATCTAATGATTATCATGTTTGCACCAGTCACATATCTTCGTTATCCATTGAAGTCCCGTAATACTGAATTTGGCATGTGAAGCTAGCAAAACAGCCGTGAGCGCATCACTAGTATGGCATGTAGTCATGTTGTTACATGACACACATGTCGTGATTATCATGTTTGGATGTGTCATCTACCTATGTCGTCCGTTCACGTCGCGCAATATCGAGTGTGTTACAAGGGAAGCTAGTGAAACGGCCGCGAGCGCGTCATGAGCGTAGCATGTAGTCATGTTGTTACATGACCCGCATCTCATGTTTATAATGTTTGTACCACTATCAAAGCTTCGTCATTCATTCATGTCCCGTAATACTGAATTTGCTATAAGTGAATCTAGCGAAACGGCCGCCAGTGCATCATGAGCGTGGCATAGAGTCATGTTGTTACATGACACGCATCTCATGATTATCATGTTTGCACCAATCACATACCTTTGTCATCCATTCACGCAATGTAATACCAAATTTGGTATATGTGACGCCAGCGAAACGACCGCGAGCACATCATGACCGTGGCATGTAGTCATGTTGTTATATGACATCCATGTCATGACTTTCATGTTGGGGTCTGTCGCTTGTGTTCGCCATGCAGTCATGTGATACCATACGAGTTTTCAACTTGTCATGTGAACGAAATCACCGCAAGAGCGGCCGGATCATGAAATGTAAATCATGACATACGTGTCAAGATTGTCATATTATGACAAGTCAAATATGTTCTTAATACAGTCACGTTATGTCATGCCAAGTTTGGTATCGATGCCATTATCGAAACAGCCAGGAGAGCTAAAAGTCGTAGGCTGATAGACAGATAAATAGATATGTAAATAGATAGATAGATAGATAGATAGATAGATAGATAGATAGATAGATAGATAGATAGATAGATAGATAGATAGATAGATAGATAGATAGATAGATAGATTTGCTGAAAAGACCACTCAGCAGGCCCTATACCGAATTTTAGTTAGACATTGGAAGTTGTTGGGTGTCCGATGAGGAACGTTTTGCCACAAAAAGTTTTCGAATCTGTTGATTACGAGCGGTTAAAACAGGTTTTTTGATGCGGAGCGATACGAGGGTGAGAGGAGGTGAGCTCGAAACCCTTGCCGCTCCTCCGCGTAGCCTTCGCAAGCCAAACCTTTTCCCCACCCTCTCCGGCATCCAACCAAGAGGTGACGTTCGCATGACGTGCCCGAACAAGCCCATCCCCCGTGCACGCGAGTGGCGTTGCTTTGTTGACCGGCGTTATTTTGTGGTATTCTGCCTGTTTCTGCGTGATTGTTTGGAAACGCTGGCTCAGAAGCGGTAGACTTGAGGAGCACAATGAGTGCGCGAACGGCAGTCGTCTGCTCAATGCGCTGACCGCGGTATGGTGGCTAGAAGGGGGAGGTAGGAGCATCGCGCGCTGCGGAGGTTGGCGGAAAGGGTGTCAGTTGTTCATGCCGACGAGCGGTGGCGCGCGTGTCGTTTTTTAGATGCCCCTCTGGGCCGAAGCGGAGCACGTGAGTTTCCGCGGCTTGCGTTCGTACTGTTCGCACGATGCTCGAAGTTTTGAAGCCTCTTCACACCGCATATCGTGATGGCTAAACCAGTGAAGCGCCAGACTCACTGCTTCGCGCCCGGATGCTCTACCGGGTACGTTTCAGCCCGAAAGGCAGGTGTAAAAAGGTTACACTTCGAGCAATGGTTTATTGTGAGAGATTACACCCACATCGTGAATGGTGAAGTTGTGAAGATTCCTCGCGGCCGCCCATGCCTTACCGACGATGCAATACCGTCGATCGTCCCAAACACGCCGAGTTATCTCTCTAAAAAGCTTCCTCAGAAGCGCAGCTCCCGGACATCGAGAGGAGAAGTGCTCGGCAAAAAAAAAAAAAAAAGAAAAAAGAAAAATGAACGATGAAAACGAACTTCCTTCGATGGAGCACGATTCTTCCTTAGATGTGACAACGAACGGTGAACGTGTTCCCGGCGCGTCGTGTACAGTGGAAAAACTGGAGCATATGAAAGGTGAAAAGCTTCCAAGCAAATACTGGTCGATGTGCCTACTTGTGGATGCCCCGAACGCTGTTGCGTTTACTGTTTGTGCTCAAGATGGTGATAGTGTGTGCTTCAAGAAACTGATGTTGTGCTCTGCTGAGGATACTTGCTATCATTGTGTAGTGTTTGTGCAAGGGAAAGTTGTAAAAAAAGTGGACGTGTTTGACGTGAATGCTGTGGAAAGCCTCCTCCACTCCATCAACGAGATGGTTGTGTGTTCCGGTTTTGAGCAAGGTGCTATTCCACTGGAGCAGCTTAACAGTTCCAATCAATCAAAATACAGAACGCATGGAAACAAGTTGTACAGCAAAAGTTGCTCAGGCATGTCTCAAGATCAAAGGCCTTGTATGCACTGCAGGTATCTAAGGAAACTGCTTTTGAACCAAGCATCCTAAAAGAAGAGAAAAGCTAGAGTGGCTACTGGTTACCGTGCTTCGAAGAAACTAATTATGCGGGGAAGACAATTGAGGCGATAAAAGGCAAAAGTCAGTGAACTAAAGCAAATGCTTGCGAAAATGAAGCAAAGTAATTCTGCCCTCTCTGAATCAAACCTTCAGGAGAGTCTGTCTAAGCTGCCTGAGAAACAGCGGCAGCAGGTACAAACATGCTTTGAAGCAGCGAAAAGGAAAGGAACACAGGGGATGAAGTACAGCGATGAATGGCTTCTGGACTGCATTATAATGCGCATGAAAAACCCAAAGCTGTATGAGCATATTCGAAAGCATAAAATAATGGTCTTGCCCAGCAAGAGTTGTTTGAACAAGTGCGTGAGAAATTATAAGAGCAACTTTGGGTTCAATGATAATGTTTTTGCTGCCATCGAAGAAAAAACCAAAAGTATAGATGAGTTTCACAGGCACGGAGGTCTCTTAATTGACGAGCTGAAGCTCTCGGAGAGCCTCAAAGTGACAAGCAGTGGACTCATCGAAGGTTTCGTTGACTTGGGCAAATACACTTCTCTAGATCAAAGCACACAAACGTGTGATCACGGTCTAGTAGTATTGTACCAGCCATTTTGAGGCAAGTTTCAGCAAATCTTAGGGGTTTTCGGCTCCCATGAAAATGTCAAGGCAGATGTGCTTGCAAAAATCATTGTCGATGCAACACTAACTGCCGAGAAGTCTGGGCTTTTTGTGGATTTTGTGACCACAGATGGTGCATCCTGGAACAGGAGTATGTGGCGACAATTTGGCATCAAGGGTTCTTCAAAGTCAGTTGTTTGCAAAGTGAAGCACCCTGCAGATCACAGCAGAAGTCTGCACTTCTTATCAGACTTTCCGCATCTTGTGAAGTGCTCCCGCAACAGCATTGTGTCGACGGGTCTCCAGGTGCCCGAAGGAAGGGTCAGGATAGATGTTGTGAAAGAGGCATGGAAATGTGACAATAAGGAGATTGTGCGGCTTAAAGCAATGCCTCGTGTCACAAGAGTCGTCATCGATCCGAACGGATTTGAAAAAATGAAAGTGAACTATGCCTTAACTTTTTTCACTGATGAGATGGTCAGGGGTTTGTATGCATATAAGGAAGAGATCGAGAGAGTATGGGGCGTCGGCTCTAGTGATGCAACAGTGTCATTTATCAGAAGAATGGCTAGGCTGATTGCAGCCATGACTTCCTGCTGCAGCCGCGGTGCCATGCGTCCCAACTCGCCAGTCCTGGCTGAAGTGGAGGAATTTATTGCAAATCTAGATGCGTGGGAAGGAAACGTTGGAAAGCTGGGCTTCTTCAGCCAGGGTACTGCAGAAGGGCTTCGCGTTACTCTGAAAAGCACCATGTCGATTTTCGAATATCTCACAAAAGAGCTTGGTTACAAGTACTTGCTGACATCAAGACTAAGCCAGGATCCTCTGGAGAATGTGTTCGGAATCTTGCGGCAAATGTCGGGAAGCAACGACCACCCGACGCCAATCCAGTTTCTGCTTTCGGCAAATTGTCTGTCGTTCAGCAGTTTGGCGAAGGCACCTGCTAACGGAAATGTGTCACCGTCAGTGCTGAAGAGCCCCATACATGGCAGCCACAAAGACCGGAGAGAGTTCCAGACGAAGCTTGATGAGCTCATGGACATAGGGTGTCTCAATGAAGTACATGAAATCCTTGAATCGTCTGGCATCCCAACAGATCACTGCGCAATGGTTTCGGTAAAAAGTGACTCCCGAGTGATGCATTACGTTGCTGGATATGTCGCCCGAAGGATGCTGAGCCAAACCAAGTGCCCTGAATGTGCAAAAGCCCTTATCCGACCACGCGATTCTGATATGCCCGCAGATGCCTGCCTAATCAGAGAAGTAGACCGGGGTGGGCTGCTCTACCCATCTGATGAACTGCAGGCTTTTATCGAAAACATGGAAGACTCATTCGCGCGCTGCTTTATCTTCAGCAAGCTTAAAGCAAATAGCATAATGGACTTCATTTCTGCGTTGACAAGAAACCGGCTAACTCATCTTGGCTGCGAAAAACATTCCAGAGATGTTACTAACAGGCTCGTCAAGTTTTATACAATGACAAGGCTGCACTTCATTGTAAAAGCGGAAAACAAGGCACGGGAGGGCAAGCGACGGCAGCGAATGCACTATTTGAAGCTTTGCCGCGTAACGTGAATATGTGTGGAGTTGCGATTTCATGTGATTGTAATTTAGAGCTGCTTGCTGTATGAGATTGGCGATGTACAAAAATAAAGATGCAGGCTGTTAATTCCCTGAACGTTGCGCATGTATACAATTCAAAATCTCCTTGATTGAATATACATCACTCGGTGTGTAGAAAATTCACCAGACTCGAAACTCATCGAAAAAGTGAACAGCTGCGAAAACTACAATATAATAAAATCATTAAAAGTTACGCATTGAAATGTAAAAAGAGGTACCGAACGTTGCGATTGTGAGCACATGATCGTTTTACACCGACGTTTCAAATGGTATTCGAACTTATACGCACGGTCTTATCGTGGAGTACGCCGCCTTGCCTTTTGGGTGGTACCGCGTATGTTTGCATGCCATTAGAGGTAGTTCGTTGCCTTATTCTCGGTATACATTCCGTGCTTAAATTTTCGTTTAAAACACCCCATTGATAGTGCACACACCTGCATTACAGTTATTACATGAAGGTCGCACGCTCTGCAAAGTGCGCATACCTTCTCGTGCAGCGCCTGGCCTGTTTGGCCGTCAAGGATGCTCGCCCCCACCAACCGATCTAAAAAGCTACAGCAGCGCCGCCGCTGCCGCCATGATCTGTTGCTACACTCCGCAGCTGGTGATGCTCCCACCTCCCTCTTCTAGCCACCATAACCGTGGGGACCCGAACGCATGCAAAACGCTGGCACATTAGCCCCGCATCTCGTAGCATTTCACGAAAAAAAAAAAATGTAAGAAAAACGCGCACAATTTTTCATTGCGTCTCATTTATTTCAAGTTTTATTCATCTCTTAAAGCAACAAATACATATACTACGCATGTTGTGTTAAATAATTTTTGCCATGTCACGTGGTATCCTGCTGGCAACGTCAGAGCAGAGTCGTCTACGTAGAGGACCAACGTCACTGCATTGCAGTGTACGTAGGGCCATTCCTACGCCCACATCACGCCCTCATTCTCTACGCGTGCGTCGGCAGAGGGGAGGGGGAGCAGCGTTCATCTTGAAACTTGACCCCTTTCCGCGGCGCGTAGCGTTGCGAATTTTGGCAGACGTGACCATGAGCGCCTCGTCTACGCATTGCGCTTGTCAGTTCAAAATTGTCAAACCTGGTGAGTGGCCCTTTAATGTCGCCGAAGTTCGCCAAGAAATGCTTCGCATCTAAAAGCGGACGTTTTCTGTGTGTACACTTCGCTAAAAAATTCGCGGGATTTAACTGGATGGATGAATGAATTGATAGGGCTGTGCCCTTTAGATCGGGCGGTGGCTAACGCCACCAAGCCGTAATACTTAGTGAACGAAAAAATAAATTTATTTATTTTTTTCCTTTAAATAGCAAGGTTGGGGACTCGTACTCTGTAGGGAAGAGTTTAATTTTCACTCTTGCCTTGACTTAGCCACCAATCAGATAACCCCCTTTTAGTTAATTCTACCCGCCTGAAGTCTATTTTGCCCTCCCTGTCCCTAAACCACAGTGCTCTGCAAAACTGCGCCATCATTCTGAACTATAGAGTGAAGCCCTTTACAGAACATTATCAAGTGTTCGGCAGTTTCCTCTTACTCTCCACACGCACTGCATATTGCGTCTAACCCTTTGTATTTGGCCCGATATGTCTTTGTTCGCAATACTCCCGTCCTGGCCTCAAACAGTAGAGAACTACACCGAGTATTATCATAGTTCCTTTCCTTGGCTATTTCCTGCTTAAAATTTCGATAGATCTCTAGTGCGGACTTCTTAATCATGCCAATTCTCCACATATTGGTCTCAGCTTCCTTCACCTTCTTCTTAACCGACAATTCTTTTTAGTTTGGCCTTTTGCTGTTTTTTAAGTGTTTACCCGTCAATTTTCTGGTTCACTTCCTCCATTTTGTACCGACATTTTTCATGTACAAGTAGCTGAATACCTTCCTTGCACAACGATTCTCCCCCATTTCACTCAATCGCTTCTGAAATTTTATCTTGCTGCTAGCTTCTCTACCCTCAAATGATGTTCATCCCATATCACCTTGTACCCCCTGATTTGGTGTATTCCCGTGAGCTCCTAAGGCAAGTCAACCTATTCCACGTTGCTTAATTTCTAATCTTGCTTGAACTTCTGATCTCATGCACAAGACCGCATTGCCGAACGTTAGACCATGAACCACGACCCCTTTCCACATTCTTCTCGCAACATCATACCTATTGTAATTCCACAGTGCCTGGATTTCATCACTGCTGCATTCCTGTTACCTTTAGTCGTCACATACATTTCGTGTTCCCTTAGGTACTCGGTCCCATTGCTTATCCATACGCCCAGATATTTGTATTTATTATCTATAGCGTGACCTCCTGTATTCTACGCTCACTACCTTCATTATCATTAAACATCATGAGTGCTGATTTCTTCTACTGAAACATGGAACCAAAACGACGGGATGATGCCACCTACCAGTGAGTCTGCTTTCTGAAAAAAAACAAAACACATTTCTTCACAACACTGCCAGATAGCGCCATATCTCACACCGTGCCTCCAGAGGGAACCTTTTTTGAAGGAGGGATCATCGGCCGTGCGGCTCAGAACGTCAGTCAGAAGAATACGGCCATTGGTGCAGGCCTCTGGGCTTCCGCCTTAAGAGGGACGTCTGTAGTTGTTTACAACTGTAGAAACGTAGATAGCAGATCTACTACCACGATTTGCAACAAAATGAGCTTACGAGCCAGGATTTGGCTTTCTGGCCTAGAAGCCAAGCAACGCGATGTTTTTGCACTCGGTCCAAACAGGAAGCGTCAGGATTGCCCGTCATGCAGCGTCGGTCGCATACCGTCATTCGACGTCATGGCGGGCCACGGTGCATGGCTGCATTAAGAGCAAACCTCATAAGCGCGAAAATGCACGCGACAGCGACGAGCGATGCTATGAGCGACGAAACAGGGCGTTCGCGCGACGTGTCGCGTTTTCGCGCGATCGCTCGGTTCTCCAGATTCGGAAACCGTCGCTCATCGCCCGGAAGTGCTGGGCTCAAGCAGCCAATAGCGAAAAAGCGGAAAAGACAAAGACTACATAGGTGGACGTGACCCTGCCCTAGTCACGTATGCGCAACGAGAAATAACGCAGTGTTTACGCATGTGCATATGAAAAAAGTGTTGCAAGGCATTCATAAACACTTTCCGTTTCATTACACAACAATATATCTTATTTTTAAATTGCATACCATCCACTACGCGGTTTTCTTGGTGCGAGTAGACGGCCTCATGCCAGCAACAGTGAAGTTTGCTCGCCGAAGCCGTCGCGTGAATGAGGTTTGCCTGCGCTAGCGACTGATCACGCGAAGACGATCTACGTCGCATCGCTGTCGTGTGCATTTTCGCGTTTATGAGGTTTGGCCCTTAATCGAGCAGTTCAATAAATCGCGCGCACATGCACTTCAACACACCCCATTGCGCTGTCGTTGGGTGTGGCAAAGGGCGTGCAGCTGTGCGTCCTTAGAAAGTACGAGTAGCCTAGCCTTATATCTCGTTTTGAAGTGCTGAAAAGGAGCAGTATAATATGGTAATTACTGGATAATTTGCTCTCATTTACAAACTCGGATTAGTATATGATGGATTTACCGTACCGCGAAAAGACGCGTAGCACGAAGAAACACACACAGCGTTCATTAGTGCGACTGGAGCGCCTCGACCCATGCGCGCGTGCGTTTGGACACCATAGATGTACTACGTTGAAGGTGCCTTCTCTGTGCGAAAGGGGGCAAGCGAAGCTCGAAGGAATTGATTGCCGAGATTTATTTCTTAGGAAAGTGCCAAAATACCTGTTTACTTAGGCTTAATTCTTCGTTAAGCAACTGTAGCTGGTAAAAAATAAACTGGGGCCCCATTGCACTGCCCCGGTATCATAACGGGCATTTTGCTAGTAAACCACCAAAATTTGTTGATTAGAAAATGCTATACTAAAAAAAAAACTAGCGCTGGCTTAGCTCGGCTATGCCAGGATATACGTAGGTAGTGGCACTGAACTCAGCGTTTGCTGTTGTGGTGTAGTGGCTAAGGTGCGCGGCTGCTGACTCGCAGATCGCGGGATCGAATTCCGGCTGTGGCGGCTGCATTTTTGATGGAGGCGAAAATGCTGCAGGCCTGTGTGCTCATATTTGAGTGCACAATAAAGAATCTCATTTACAAAGCCCTCCAACTACGGCGTCTCTCATTATCCTATTACGGTTTTGGGACGTTAAACCCCATATATCAATCAATCATTATTGATTGATATATGGAAACTATGAAACTATGAAACTATATATGAAACTTAGCGTTTCATGCATGAAATTACTTACTGGCGTCGAGTCTTTGATGTGCCGTTCTTTCACAGGCGTCGCAGACATATCCAAACAGGTTACTTTCGAAGTTCGTTTCGAAGGTCTTAGTCGCACTGCCACTTTCACCAAGTTTCACTGAATAGTCAGGCCGTCAGGGAGCCTTGACGTCATCGACGGCTTCTTCTTGTTGATGGTCAGACGGAGATGGTCAGACACGTCGCTCGTCCTCCTGCTGACGCCGCTTCGCTAGGCCTTCCTCCATTTGCTCCGGTGTTTTCACATCACGTTTAGCCTTCTTTTCGTTCTTTCTACGCTCAACGGCCGATTTCCAGGCAACTACTTCGGGCTCCGATGAGTTAAGCTTCTGCACTCTTCTGCGCCGTTGAGCAGCAATGTCGCCTTCACTCTTCATGGCAATACCGTACTGGCAAACGCGCCGCTATATCTACGGAGTGGCGTGGCACACGTGACCAAAGAAGAGAGCAGTGCGGCTCGAGGTGTCATCAGCGTGCGTTTGCCATGGCTATGACGTTACTCCTCTGGAACGCGCAGACCGGCGAGGCTCGTGCAGTCACCGCTCCACGTGCATGCGCACCACGGCTCACCGCAATCCACGCAAAACTGACTTCAGTCAGAACAGCGCATGCTTCTAAAGTGTATACGCGCAATGCCATGGTCGTGTGGTTGTCGGAGGCAGTAGTCGGTGTGTCTGAGATGAAATTCTTTTATTTGGCGGAAATTGTGGCCGGGGAACGGAGGGTCAAACTGCAGCTTGCCCCGCCGTGGTGGTCTAGTAGCTAAGGTACTCGGCTGCTGAGCCACAGGTCGCGGGATCGGATCCCGGCTGCGGCGGCTGCATTTTCGATGGAGGCGGAAATGTTGTAGGCCCGTGTGCTCAGATTTGGGTGCACGTTAAAGAACCCCACGTGGTCGAAATTTCCGGAGCCCTCCACTGCGGCGTCTCTCATACTCGCATCGTGGTTTTGGGATGTTAAACCCCACGAATCAATCAAATCAAACTGCATCTTTATGTACACTGTGCACCGATAGGGGCGAACAGAGCGTCGGCCATCTACAATCAGATCCACGGCACGATGTGATGGCTTCTACGCGCACGGCATCGAACGTTTCAACATTAGAGAGTTTTAGTACTGTGTACGCTGCGTACGTGGCGGCATTGCGTACGTAAGGACGCCACATTCTGCGTAGTGCGCATGCGCAGACCGTAACGTGCACGTATCGCATTACGTACGCACGCATGAGATGCGTGCGTGCGTACGTATGAGGGGATCGCACCACTCTCGAACAAGTTCGCGACAGCGCGAGACTTCGTTTTGCAAAATGGCGGCATCGAAGGCAAGCACCGACCAGCTCTGTGGCTTAAAATATGGCCATAATCTGGCTATAACACTTGGATTGGCTCACATTGGCTGTCAACAACACGTGCTTCTATTTTGATCTACCAGATGGCGCAACACGCTTCACGCTCGTTACGTACGCGGGTACTACAGCGTACTAAAAGCCGATTAGTGGCAAATGACGCCACGTAACGCAAGGCACTTGCGTGATGCGTACGTAGCACTATTCCGCAGTACTAAAACTCTCTATTATCGCTGGTGGCGGCGTTTCTTCGAGAATAAACCCAGCTGTATACGTGTGTGCGCCCAACCGTATCTGATCATAATAAAATAATCTGGAATGCTCTGAGATATTCTAAAGCGTGGTGCAAAGCATTATAAACATGTGTAATGAGCCGGTGACAAAAAAATGGCAGATCCCACGTACAGTAGGAATCATTGATATGCGAAGCATGATAGAGAAATGTCGATATGTCACTTTTAAATCAGCACAACGTTACGAGGTGGAGGTAAATGATGCCGTACATGCCTTCAGTGTCATAATTATCATGTTTGGATGTGTCGCATACCTTCGTCATCTATTCACGTCACGTGATACCAACTTTAGTATACATGGAGCTAGGGAAACGGCCACGAGCAAGCTACGAGCGTGGTATGTTGTCATGTTCTTACATGACACGCGTGTCAAGATTATCATGCTTGCACCACTCATATTTTTCGTCATCCATTGACGTCACGTAACACCAAATTTGGTAAATGTGGAGTTAGCAAAACGGCCACGAGCGCATCATAAAGGGCCCAATACACTCCTATGTAGCGTTGGCGCGCGCGCACGCTGGCCACAGGGACGCTAGGTTAGCAAAACGCGAGCACTCTATAGGGAGCTTGCATGAACGGCGGCGACGCTATGCACTTTCGGTAGGCAGCCATGTTTTTGTCAGAGGTGGTAGGGGAGTGCAGCAGCGCAGTCATGTTTGCGAGCGTGAGGCTCATGAGGCTTTTCCATGCCTTTCTTATGAGTCACATTAATTACATTGCCGCAGCGCATAGGTGGGAAAGGAAAGAACAAGGGAAACTGGATGCGATTATTCGAAAGTGCATTAAGAAGGTCTTGGGCCTTCCAAACAACACAAATGAGGAAAAGTTCAAGGCTCTTGGTATGCATAATACATTTAGTGAGATTGCAGAAGCGCAACAAACAGCACAAGCTGCACGACTGTCCTCTTCCTAAGCTGGGAGACGCATCCTGGAGTTTCTGGGCTGCGAACCAACTATGGTAGCAGACAAAAAGATACAGCTTCCACCCAAATTGAGGGAGCAGATTACGGTCTCACAAATTCCTAGAAATGTTCACCCTCTCTACAATGTCGGCCGCCGGGCCGCTAGGGCTAGGTCGCTCCTCAGTTCCGCCGCTGCCACCCCTGAACTTGTGGCGTTCGTTGACGCAGCACAGTATCCCGGCACATTCAATTTCGTGGCTGTGGTCACTGACCTTCACGGTAAAATCCTCACAGCAGCATCTCTTCGAGATACCACGCCGGCTAGGGCAGAGCAGGCTGCTATAGCAATGGCCGTGGCGATTCCCATGCGCACGCGCATTTTCACTGATTCTTGAGCTGCTGCACGAGCGTTCATGACCGGGTCAGTCTGTGAGCAGGCGGCCCATCTTCTTACCAAAAGACCACATTGCACGGAAATCGACGGCCACATCACCTGGTTTCCTGCCCACATGGGCAAGGATGTCCACCCTGTTATCCCCAATGCCAATGAGCTTGCCCATGCCCGAGCACGCGAACTGTCCCACCGTGACGGGCAATCGGCATCTAATTTTGGGCATGGTATCCGGCAGCTTGATTCGCTCCTCACCTTTAACGAAATTTGCAAAAATTATCAATTGGCCAGGCGTAGCTTTCCGCTCCCGCACCCGCAACTCTCTAGGGCCCAGTCAGTCACTTTAAGAATGCTGCAAACGGGTACTTACCCGTCGCCTTTAGTGTACAGCAAGTTTATCGACAGCATAAAGTCGCAATGCCCTCATTGCGAAGAGAGACGTTGCACGTTACCCCACATGCTCTGGCAATGCGCGGCGCTGCGCGATGGCGAGCCTCTCAGCACAGAAGCTTCCTGGAGGACGGCAATTATGAGCTCGGACCGAGAGGTCCAAATGCGGGCTGTCCAGAGGGCCCGCAATTTGGCGGAGGGGCTCGCTCTTCCTGTCCCCACGTGGGTGCGGCCCGCAGCCGACCCTCCCTCTTGAGGGGAATCGGCTCCTCAGGACAATTTGTAAATAAAGTTCATTGACTGACTGACTGACTGACTGCGAGCGTTGGCGTAGCTTGCAGGCGTGATCAAGTGTGAGCGCGACGCAAAGTGAACTCCAAAGAAGTGTCGTGCACGATGTCAGCCTGACCGGAAGACTACACCGCAACATGAGAGGTATCTCATGATTATTATGTTTGCACCAGTCACACACCTTTGTCATCCATTGGCGTCACGTAATACAAAATTTGGCATATGTGAAGCTAGCGAAACGGCCGCGAGTGTATCATGAGTGTGGCATGTCGTGTTACATGACACGCACGTCGTGATTATCATGTTTGGATGTGTCATTTACCTATGTCGTCCGTTCATGTCGCGCAATATCGAGTTTGGCACATGTGAAGCTAGCGAAACGGCCACGAGCGCATCATGAGCGTAGCATGTAGTCATGTTGTTACATGACACGAATCTCATGTTTACCATGTTTGCACCAGTATCATACCTTCGTCATCCATTCAAGTCCCGTTATACAAATTTGTATAAGTGAAGCTAGCGAAATGGCCGCCAGCGCATCATGAGCGTACATTTAGTCATGTTACCACATGACACGCATCTCGTGATTATCATGTTTGCACCAGTCACGTACCTTTGTCATCCATTCACGTAGCGTAATACCAAATTTGGTATATGTGACGCTAGCGAAACGGCCGCGAGCACATCACGAGCGTGGAACGTAGTTATGTTGTTACATGACACGCATGTCATGATTTACATGTTTGGGTCTGTCGCTTGCGTTCGCCATGCAATCGTGTCATAACATACCAGTTTTGCTACATGCCATGTGAACAAAACCACTGCAAGAGCTGCAGGACCATGAAATGTAAATCTTGACATTCATGCAATTCATGTAATGATTTTCATGTTATGACTAGTCACATATGTTCTTCATACAGTCATGTTATGCCATACCAAGTTTGGTGTCATACCATTATCGACACGTCCAGGAGAGCTAAAAGTCGTAGGCGGCTAGATAGATAGATAGATAGATAGATAGATAGATAGATGGATAGATAGATACGCTCAAGGTCGCCGAAGTTCACTAAGAAATGCTTCGCATTTAAAGCTTGAGAATTGAGTGCGGCCATGTGACGCGTTCACATGCTCAAGCGTATCTGATCATCCTAAAATAATCTGGAATGCTCCGACATATTCTCTAGCGTGGTGCAAAGCATTATCGACCCGTGCAATGGACCGGTAACAACAACAACAAAAAAAAAACGTGAGAAAGAAGTGTGGCAATGTGATTATGTTTAACTAGGCATGTTAACTGTCTTATGGCTCTCACCAGTCTTCGAAGAAATAATAATCGCCAAACAGAGCTGGTGCATTTGTCTAAAGAGATTTATTCATGAATAATTAGTGGGGTTTGACCTCCAAAAAACCGCCATATGATTATGAGGAACGCCGTAGTAGAGGGCTCCGGAAATTGTCTACGGAAAGAGAGATGCTCAATTCGTGAATGCGGGTATTGCTGGAGCTAGTAGTTTCGAGAAACGGACTCGACTTCTTTGAGGCTGCAAGTTCTTCAAAGTTTCAACATGCTTCAAAGCCCCTGCAGGGCTTCTGTTGTAGTCTCGAAGAAGACTAATTCGCTCGTGAAAACGATGCGACATCCCATGGCCAGAAGTTTTTACTCATTCCAGTTTTCATTTCCCCATGCACATATTTCTTCAAATGGACTCATGTTGATATGGGGGTTTAACGTCCCAAAACCACCATATGATTATTAGAGACGCCGTAGTGGAGGGCTCCGGTAATTTCGACCACTTGAGGTTCTTTAACGTGCAACCAAATCAGAGCAGACGGGCCTACAACATTTCTGCCTCCATCGGAACTGCAGCTACCGCAGCCGGGATTGGATCCCGCGACCTGTGAAATGGAGTAACCTGCAAGGAAAATCAGACAAGACAAAAAATTTACCAGATGGGTCTTCTTTTCTTCGAGTGCACGAGCACTTGATTCGGTTCGTTATATATGCTTCTTTACAACAAATTTCCATTCATCTGATTTTTTCCCGCCCAGGCGCAGGTGATGAGTTCACTCATGCGCAAGCAAGCAGTGACTTCGAGATCCGCATTAGTGCTGGTCGCGTCCGCGGTCCTGGCGAGCACCTTGGCATTTTACTTCTTGTACCGCACCGTACTGTTGAGAGCATCTGAAAGCCAAGTGTCGCTAGCGAGCCACGTCTGCTTCGCGGTCGCCCGCGAGGAGCACGCGGCTTTCTTCCGTCGCAGGTTGTACCCTCGAGTGCATCCATGCACGGACATAGCAGCTCACGTCTGCTCCCACTGGACGCCTTCCAGCGCCCTGGCTTCTGTCCTCACCCGAGACATGGCACTGGCCTGGACGCTCAGGGCAACGGACTGGCTCATTGCTCGAAGCACCGTCGAACAACTCGTTCGACGGCGCTTTGAACTCGGTGAGACCATTCGACGTCAGTGAATTCAGCGGGGCCGATTAGGGCTTGTTCGTATGGCGTATATTTCGATAACCGTGGTAAAGCAAAGGAACTAGAAGGCAACAACACGACCCCATGGGACGCAATAGTAGACACACCGTGTCTCCGCGTGTCTCTCTCTTGTCCAGTGTTCTGCTTCTGGCGCCGCCGCTGGAATTCAGTCACCTATAGTCAAGTTTCTCGCCCCTTCAGGTCTAGAGTGATATGCGCTCTCTAACTGACGGGAAATACCATCAATGCTGTTTTGAAAATGCCTAATGCGATGCCCCAGGAGTGTTATTTAGGCACCACCATATTTTCCGCCCTCCACTCAGAAGGCCGGTGAGACGATGTTCTTAATAATAATAATAATAATAATAATAATAATAATAATAATAATAATAATAATAATAATAATAATAATAATAATAATAATAATAATAATAATAATAATAATAATATAAAATACATATATATTTAACGTGCCCAGGAACAATCGTAAGGTTTTTGGGCAGGCGGCCAGGTGTGCGCAAAAATAAAACAATAAATAAAAGTATACGTTATATTACAGACAGTTTTCAGTGAAAGCAATCAAATAGAAAGTGCGAAAACGCACAGACAAAAAGTAATATGCGCAAAATTAGAACAACAAAGAGAGAAGACGAGAGTCATGTAATGGAGTGAGAAATAAGGGGTAATATACACAACTATGTAGAAAGCTTCCAGTAAGCCGAAAAATGAAAGACCTGCACATTGTGAAAAAAACTGTATCAGAACAGTGCAAAGCTGACATAAAACAATGATAGTGGATTGTAAAAAAACATCAATATAATGAAAGTTAATATTTTAGAGACTTCATATTCTGGGATGATCAGAGTGTTGAAAGAAGTTGTCAGGTACATGAAAAGGTCGATTCTCTATGGTAAACTTACGCGCAATCCAAAAATATACACAACTGAGAATTTATTAGAGGAATATAATACCGTGAAGTAGTTTTTTTAAAATAATACGTCAATATAATTTAGTCGGCAGTTGTAGGACGACCACTGCTGAAGCTGACTAACCTGGTAGTGGCAGAACGACATCTAGAGTCATTTCTAACAAGACAATGACTGAAAATACTGATGAATTTTTCTGTACACGCTCTATGGCGTCACTGCCAGACTTAACACTGCTATTGCGGATGACAGCTTGATAGATAGATTGATTGATATGTGGGGTTTAACGTCCCAAAACCACGCGGATGACAGATGCATACTCAAGTTGAAGAAGACATATTGTGGTGTACAGTTCGTGGAAGGATGTAGGAGAACTGAATTCTTGAGAGATTCAGCAAAATGCAGCCCACAGAAAGAAGGCCTCGCATTTCAGTACATTTAGTGTGAGCAGAAAAATTTAGCATGCCATAAATATTACACCAAAATTCCTGAATTATAAACCTTACATAACAACTTGGTATTGGCAGGTATGGAAAACACGATGGATGTTTTGTGAGATACTCATGAATTTGGTGAAACACTTACCTTTTTTATACACACTGGCGGGCGCCAAGTTTTTCGTGAACCCGACTGCAAGCGACTTGACTAAGGTGTCTTAGCACGTTGATGTTTGCGTGCCCAGATACTACTTTGGCTTAACTTTGTGCTTTCACGCAATGCTGAAGCGGATCTCGGGACCACATAGAATGAAGCCCATGTCTAAGATCTGCTCCGCCAGCTGTCACAACAATTGTAGCTACTCACAAGAAAGTCGTCTGTTCTTCAAACAAACTGATTCAACGAATTTTCACTAAGTATCTGGCTTCTTAGTTGGATGCTCCGATGTCTCATGTATGATAACTTTTGCCTTGAACAACAGTAAACGTCAAATTTTGTGCAGTTCTATTTTTTACAAGACGTTTTCTGTATATGCGAAAAGTCACAAGTTTCCGACGGGCAGTGCTAAAAAGAAACAAGGTTGTCACTTGGTGCTCATGTCATTACAAAACTTCTGAAGTCCCTGACGTCACACCGACGTTCTGTTGCTAGAGTCTCAGCAGTAAATTCAAACCTGAAACTGTCATCACCTTGCCTTTTAATACTAAATCTCTTATACAAATCATTACGATTAATAAATTTTGGAGAATAATTTGTCAGCCACATGACCGTAATTCAGGAACATGTAAAACTAGCGCCATCTCTCGTCGTCTACAGCAGCGGCCTGCCCTAACTGAATGTAATAAAGGCCAAAAATTACATCTGACCAAAAAGACAATTATCAAAAACTAAACTCAGTTTTATACTGCAGAAACTTATCGAACTGCCTGGCAACGTTACAGTATCGCACTACAGACCACCTGGCTTCTCGCAGCGTTTGATATTTAACAATGAGAACCTAGGTGTTTCTGTGGGTGGTGTTCGATTGTCCTGGGAATCCACACGCTTTATAGGACAATACTGCAGTGGTACCACGACGTACCAGTTGGTTTCTGTTACATATAAGCCGGAGTGGTTTTTGATAACTGGCTTTATTCAAGAGATGGTAGGCCGCCGTTCCTGCTGCCGAGAGATGGCGCCGCGTCCATATTTTCCCAATTCTTGCGAATGCCAGATTGTTTCAGTGTCTTACATCAGTACCCGTTTAAAACTAGGTTGCGATGTCTCTACTTAGTCTAAAACCCGATAAATGAGAAGCTTTGCTTTGCATGCATTTTCTCAGGCCCACCAAGGGACGTCGGGTGCCGTACTCCCGCTGATATCGGGCTTTCAGCGCAATAATAATAATAATAATAATAATAATAATAATAATAATAATAATAATAATAATAATAATAATAATAATAATAATAATAATAATAATAATAATAATAATAATAATAATAATAATAATAATATTTTTATTATTATTAATATTATTAATATTATTATTATTATTATTATTATTATTATTATTATTATTATTATTATTATTATTATTATTATTATTATTATTATTATTACAATTATTATTATAAATGCAACTGGATGCACTATGGTCTATGACAAAGGGAGGTTTGTCACCAGAGCTTCATTGAAACCCGAGAAAACCTGACAGGTAGTAGACCCTCTTGGCTACTGAAATGCATCATCTGCGCAGTTAGATAGCAATGCTACAGCATAAACTGAGGCTGCAGAGTGCAACGTCTGCGCGTTATAAAAAGAATATTTTTAACTCGTTTCGTACGCTGGCGTCCACGAAGAATTCACTGACATATTTTTGTCGCAGATGTGACGTTGGTAAAATTTACATCAGCAGATGACAATAAAAAAACAGGAAGAAAACAATTATCAATGCGAATCACCAAGAGATTGAATTCATGACCTCTCGGCCACAGTGATGTGGTCGGTGCTCGACTCGCGTCGCTATGGGCGCAGAGCTATGAGGCTCTACGAACGTGTTTTTAATTTGTCACACATTTTCTTTTGTGCATAGCTATGTGTAGGCTAGACGCTAGCCATATACAGATCAGCTGTAAGTATCAAGATTGAAGGCAATAAGAAACAGTGTTAACCATCATAATATCTACGTCAGGAAACAAAATGACACAACGTGTGACGGGAAGTGTCGAATACCACGATATACTTCTGAAAGATTATCGGGGTGAAGGGTGTGAGAGAAAAAAACCTTTGGCGAAGGGTGCCAAATATACCGGTAGTTTGTTTACGAACGTGATAGGCTTGAGGCTAGCCATATACAGATCAGCTGTGAGAAGCAAGATTGATAAGACCAATATACTCAAGATGATGGCGAAGGAAAGTCGTTACGCAAATTTGTGGGTAACAGCGGCTAAAGCTAATGAAGTCCTTCTCAGACAGTCATGAAACGTCCTCTTCTCTATTGTGTGTTTAATATTAAGCTGGTAATTCAACATCAAAGTACAACTAAACTCAGCGGGTTTGTGTCTCCTTTCTTCTGCTTCGCCTGCAGTGACTCGGCGTTGGGCGGGGCTCTGGACATAGTCGACTCAAACGGCAAGATCCAGCGCTACACGTCAGACCAGCTGTTTTTCCTGACCTACTGCCGCCGCTTCTGCAACAAGCACACGAGCTGCAATTTGGCGGTGCGCAGCCTTGCTGACTTTAACTCAGTGTTCGGCTGCTCCAAGAGACGCCCAGAGGAAGACGATCTCAGTCAATACCGTTTCTTCGCTTAGTCCAAATTTATTATAATGCGCATTGACGGTTACCCTTCCTTACATTCGGTAGAAGAAGGTGAATATACGAATAAATTATTCATCTATTGACAATGTCTCAAATGGCTCATTGCAATAAGGGGTTATATATGAGGGGTGGGCTCTTGCAACGCGTTAAATGCGCATATGCACGGAGTGGTGCACAACGTGAGGAAGGTCATTCTAATCTTGTGCAGTCTTATCAAAGAAGGGCGAAATGTGCAGTATGGTGCAAGAAGTTGGCGAGTACACATATGTAACGCTATTGGAGAGGTCTGAATAACAAGGTGCACGTGTAATGGCGTGATGCGACATGATGAGTAATCGAACTCGAGGAACAGGCACAGACAAGCGCTACTAAAGACGGGCAAGATTAGCGTGAGATTTAGGATTGGATATGTTTGAGTGTGTACTACGAGTAATCTGAAGACATTATTCTTTTGCGCGGTTTGACTGAGTTTTTAGTGTTTGGTAGCCTCTATAGAACATCTAAATATTTCTTTGAAGATCGTTAACTTTTATTGCGATAGCGAATATATAGACACTCTCGGGTGCACTTGCGGCGTCGGTATCGCCGTGACATCCACATTAAGTACAAATCCATACCTCAGGCTCTAGTGATGTGCATTTAAGTGTTAGCGATAGCGTGCATGGACAGCCAACGTTTGCGGCTCAGGCGAAGGGGAAACGCAATGGTAATTTCGAGATAATAACTTTATTGATGAGTGGTCAATTTTAAGACCCTGCCAAATCGGGTTCAGAGCTGGTTGCTCAATTCGTTATGTCTATGTTGGTTTACAAAGTCGTAATTGGTTAGCTCCACTACGTAAAAAAGAATATGCAGCTTTAGTGACATCAGGTCTCGCTAGAGCCTATCGTGCAACACAGCATTTTCTTAGATCGACAAGAATGGCTCATACAGTGTAGCATGGGTTCACAATTTCCTCGAAGACAGAAAATGTTTCTGTTTTTAAGGGGGATTTTCATTATCAACTCTCACACAGATGATAAGAGTACCGCAAGGCTCAGTGCTTTCCCCGGTATTATTTGACGCACTAATGAGCACCATTCTGCGTCACTAAGACATAACAAATGTTTATGCAGACGATATCGCGTTTTGTTTTTTGTTTTTGCTGTGACAGGCTTGATATAAACTGCTGCATCCCTAACTTCATTCCCCAGAGAGCTGACTCGATGAAAATTACATTTAGTGGCGAAGGAGCTTATGATGCAGCTCCAAGGAATGCGTGTAATCGCCCTTAGCGTGCAAGCGCAGCAGCTGGCTTATCTGCCAAAACGCGCTTACGCGCTAGCACGTTGCGGCCCGTGCGGCCCAAGACACTGTGGCTACCTCAAAAGCTTCTCCTTCTTACACTTTCTCAGCATTAATCTGATGGCGTCGGGGAACCAGATCCTGCGAACGCGCCATGAACCAACGCATTATATCTTAGAACGCACTGGCACGTGCTAGCGTGATTAAGCCTGAGTAAGTGTCTGTGTAAGAGGCTGTGACCTCTCCCCCATACAATCTTTCAGCAATCATGTGACGACGTCACAGAACGAAATTTCGCAAGCGCCTGATGAACCCACGTGCTCCCGCGTGGCGTGCTCCAACAAGAGTTTGGGACGAGTAACAAAGTGACATTGAAAGGGGAAAAGGAAGAAATAAGCGCAGTTCCGTTACTGCCTCTCTCAATGGAGGGAACCTCCACAGTCCTGCGCAGGGGATAGGGAACAGCAACATAAACTACAGTAATTTCATAGTATTCATAGTATTTTAAGCTTATTGGGTCACAGTGGTTGGTTCTTTGGATGCTACAGGCAGTAGCATTCCAGTCTCATAGCACATTCAGCCACTTAGGTGATGGCATAACTCCAGAACGCCCTATCTGTGAGGCACATAGCTGCACACTCGCTCACATGCTCTGGCAGCGCCCGACGTTACCTGGCGCAAAGTTCAGCACAGAACAAGACTGGAAGAGGGCCCTTAAAAGCCGCGAGTTCTCAGTCCAATACTCGGCAGTCCAGGAGGCCTGCGAACGGGTGGAAGTTCACGGTCTTCTAGTCCTGGATTGGGTGTGGCCAGCAACTGCGGCGAACCCTTCTTAGGCGGGTGTGTGCTCACCTTCGAACACACAACTGCCAGCGTTACGTAGAATTTGTTATGGGGCCTGATGAGCGGCCTTTTAAAAAGGCGAAGTCAAAAAATAGTGATCACTGTAATTTCGCCCAAGAATACACATTTTTTGTATACGTACGCGATTCTAAAATGGTTGGTTTGTGCTGCCCACAGCAGCTCTACCCAAATCTATGAAGAGTGCTTCCAGCTAGAGAAATAAAATCTCTCATTCACCAAATAGTGTTTAACATGTTTATTCAATATTTATTCGGTCGCACCCAGTTCATCTGTATACTGTCGAACACTTCTGTCCATCAGCCGTCCAGTGCCCGTTGCACTCGCAGCCCTCTGGGCATGTGCGATTCACGCCGCAGCTCTAAAAGAATTGTTAGAGTATATATTACTGACCATATTTTAACGAGTAAAGCCAACATATCTTGCTGTTAACACGGACGTGTTTTATGCCGTGGTCCACCACGGCCCCACTGACGTAACGAATATGACGATCTAAAACATAAACTTACAAGCTGCAAGACACTCAGGAAGAGAAGTTTTATAGCTGGATGTCAAACTTGGGACCTCTCGCTCCACAGCGTGCGGCGCGAAACCGCAAGGCCACGAAACTTACAAGGTCCAATTTGCTAATGGCAAGCAATTTATACACACGATATACCGATGGCAGTCCTCAGAGCTCCGCCACATCAGTGTGTTTTGGTCATCAGCAGCAAGATGGCACGAACGGTGTCCGTTGGGCGTGCTCTCAAGGTTGTCGCGCCACGCTTTGCCTTGCGTGCGCCTCCCCATGGCATGGGAAATTGCGGGCGAGCTTATATCATGGTTAGGGCACTTTGTTCCTCTTGTGTTTCGACGGCAAGACAGCTCTGAAGTTGTCAGAGATAGCATGAAGTTCACTTCACTCGCTGTCGTGGTTTCGTTAACCAAAGCAGCGCGCGGCTCACACATGAAAAAGTACGAATGGCGACAGTTCACGCTCGTCCTATGTATACTAGTGAGTTCATTTCCCGCGTCTTTCTGTTTGAGCAGCGCATTTTAATTGTCGAGTTGTGACAGTTGTTTGTCTGCGCTGCTCCTGTGTATGCACAACTTGTGAGTCTTTTTTCTGCTTAAAGTGCGCGCTACAAGTTTCGAGCTGTTTGCCGTTGTTGGCGTGACTTCGCAATTTGTTGCTGCAACATTCATTCCTTGACCCTTGTGGCGAAACCATGCGTAGTAAAAGCTCAGCTTACTCTGTAAAAGCATGTGTCTAACTTTCATTATTGTTATACTGGTTTATAGACAGAGGGATCAGCGTTGCTTTATTACCTGTATAATGCACTGCTTCTGTTTACTTCATTTTTCCTGTCTTCAGCCCATGTTTTTCGCGCATGTCCTGCAATAAGACATGCACCACATCGCCCAACAAGATCTATTTTTAATGACAACTATATAACGGTTGTTTTCAATTGCAAATGCTAGAAAAAGGGCGACTAGTTGAGTTATGTGAGAAGATTTAAACTGGTTGATGCGAACAAGCGCTTTCGATAGCGTACAATAATTATACCGGTTGAACAGTGGCGAAGGCTACCAGTGAAAAGCGTGGTGCTGCGGCTGTTTTATTGTAGTAAGCCGTATCACGTGGAAATGTTTTGCGTGTGATAGCACTCAATCGCCTGACTTGAGCTTTCTGTGTAAGTGTTTAAGCAGTCATTCATTTGCATAGTTATGCAGAAACGTTTACTGTAGTTGCTTCCAATCGCTTCTGTCGGAATCACATCAATACTATCGTTTGCAGACATTCTGATCATGACATCCTACGGTCGTACACCTTTGACGCAAGTTCCTAATGCAGCGTATTCGGGGAGGCATGCTTATTTTGTCATACTATTGTATGCTTTGTAAAAAAAGTGGAACCCATTCCACTATTCCAAGGTAGACGAGCAACGGAGCTGACGGTTACAGTCCCGATACTGCTCTCATCAGCGCTCAATATAAGTTCCCTGCTCCTCGGGTGTCTTCAAGACCTGCGGGTTACCCGTAGCTTCAAGCGTGAGCATGCCGACGCGGAGCCTAGATTCCAAAGCCACTCCATTGAGGCTGTGAATTAAGTGTGATTGTCGTGCGGCATCGCTTGAGTTTTCTCCGCCGCCCCCAGGACTAGGCTACCTTTGACCGATGGACGATATCAATTGACGATTTTATGGCGTGACGCCCCGATAACGGGATGTGTTCTTTGGAGGAGGCCCCATCTTTGTTTTACCGCTCGTGGACAGACGCAAGAAATTGAGTGAGTGTTGCCTTTACATGCCTGCTGTAAAAGGGTCCTAAGCAGCGCTGAATATAACTGACTCAATGTTTGCCTTTATTAAATCAAGGCATCAGGCCGATTTCACAGTGTGGCATTACACCTAAGCATTGGTTGGCGGCCAGCTTCTATTAGGTGTAGGTATTATTTTTTTCATGGCATTTGCTTTCATGAAAAAGAATGGTGTGTGGTCTGGGTACTCTTTTGGTGGTAAATTGAAAAAAAAATGCTAATAATTGCATGGCACCAGCTGCGCATAAAGGTGGTTCATCTCGGCTAGATTAGAAAAAATACAACCCCTCCATGAAACTATTTTAGTTGTGCAATATTTCAACCCTTTTCTTAGTATGAGCTATACTACAATCTTAATATCGCTCTGAATTTAATTATTGTGCCCATTATGCTGAGAAACGTTCACAGTGCACGCACGTGCACTGTGAACTGCCACAGTGAGCATGCCGTTCTCTATAATCGACCTTGACGTTCACGTAGAAAGGTAATAGAACTTCCCAATTTATGCCTACACTTTATTTATTTAGGTACCCTAAGGGCCCAAATGGGCATTACATAGGGGGGGAATGGGTTGAAAGCCGACACAACGTACAATATTGTAAAAACAATATTGTACGTTGTGTCACTTCGGAGTACACGGCATAGGAATTTTATTATTTCGTATGACAATATCTTAGGCCTATTGAAAGCGCGGCTGAGGACTATAATCAGAAACAAAGCGGGAGGGGGGGCATTTATTTTACTTTTTTGTGATCTAAATTAATATGCAAAAAAGAAGCGGGTAACTATCGTGATATGAACGCCCAGACACAGGCACGCATCAGCGAAGAACTCTTCTAGCAAAAAAAGTTCTCAAGTGTTGCGGAAAGGATATTGTATGGTGCACGTCATGTGCTCAACGTTCCGATGCCACTAGCAAGCACTGCCAGCTAAGGCAGTGCGTTATGTCTTGTATGCTTTACTATGATATATATATATATATATATATATATATATATATATATATATATATATATATATATATATATATATATATAGGCAAGAAAGAGACGACGAAGCTTTTGTGGAAGCGTCTTTACTAAACGTTTTCAGCTGGTGGACCAGCCTTCGTCAGAGGCTGGTCCACCAGCTGAAAACGTTTAGTAAAGACGCTTCCACGAAAGCTTCGTCGTCTCTTTCTTGCCTACAATACGTCGGGTCCAGCGTGAATGACGTTCAAAGAATCTGGTATGTATATATATATATATATATATATATATATATATATATATATATATATATATATATATATATATATATATATATATATATATATATATTATACATATATATATATACATATATATATATACATATATATATATATATTTAAACCTATATATATATATATATATATATAAATATATATATATATATATATATATATATATAGATAAAACGCATTCCTGCAGGCTTGAACAGCACAGATAACATTGACAATCACTGCAATAAAGAAAACTTTTGGATGTAAAAAACACCAGTTGTACAACATGAAAAGCATTGAAGCGAAAAGGCGCAAGCCCACGAGTAAATGTGATTGGCCGTCGATATGATGTAATAAGCCAATATAAGTCACAAGGACGCTCAAGGGAGTCATCTAGATAATAAGAAGCGCACACTGTGGGCGTTTTTTTTTCTCTTTCAAACAGATCGCTGGCAATCACTCGGCGAATGCTAGAGACTGACACGTATTGATCTGCCTTTATATGCTCAAAACTCATAAAAAGCATAGACTCGGGCTGTCCGCGCTGAGGACATCCTAGCTGCAGAGATTCAGCCCACGCTGTGGCAGTGTCATGACATGCGCAGGGGCTCAGGGTCTCCCCCTACGGAAGAAGACTGGCTCCGGTTCTTCACGAGCTCCCTTAAGGAGCAGCAGTTCAGGGCTGTCCAGAGAGCCCATGAGGTCACCAAGAGTCTCAATCTCCCGGCGCCATCGTGGGTGGGGCCTGCAGACGGTACACCATGCTTGGGGCACTCTAATCTTCTTGAGACCAAATAAAGTCCAGCCGGCGTTGGGTCTAGCCTGCGGCTGATGTTGCCGACGACCCTCTTCAATTGTCGCTCCGAAGTGTAATGGTCAGGCACGCTGCCGTTGGCCTACCATTGTCGCTGGTATGGCAGTACGTTTTCATCGACTAAGTGTTGAAAAATCTTGACCTTCCTGCTCTACAAGATGGCGTTTCAGCGATTGCGTCTGGCGGACGTTACAAGAGGGACTGCAGTGGGTGCTTCTAGAACGGTGCAAAGACGCTGCAGCACCTCCGAGGAGCCTCGCCCGAGCGTCTTCTAGGTCGACGGCTGTGCCACAAAGTGCCAGTGTTGCAGCCTTCAGAACCGAATGTCCTGATGCAACCGATGCAACCTTGTTCTTCCATGGCCACGCAAGCAATGACACTACCACCTTCGTTTACGGCTCTTGTCATGCGCATTGACCAGTGTACTGCTCCACGCACGCGCTCGTGCCTCTCTCACGTGCTTATTACTCTGCTTCGTCGTCTTCGTTGTCTGCGCTATCTCCTTATTCATAACAGTCCACAGCTCGCTTCTTTCATATATTTGGCCAAGGTGGTGAGCGAAGTGACCTTCGCGCAATCTTTAACCACTGTAATATAAAGTAAACTTGCGGGAGAAACGCACAAGAGGTACAGAGCGCCCGAACCACGAGATAAGTGACCCGTGCAGAAGGGCAACTCTCTGATGAGGCCCGAGCACATAGCAAAGGGTGGAGCGACAACATTTAGAGCGTGGCCACATGCGCCCATCGCGCCAACTCACTACTGATGACGAAAACGCGTTGAAATTCCTGAGTTCTGAGGGTCGCCAATAGTTTTTGGTATATATAAATAGTTCACCATTAACAAGTTGGATAACATACTCTCCTTGGCTTAGTGAATTGACGTCACGTGCTGTGGAGCGAGAGGTCGTAGGTTGAACACCCATCTATAGAACTTTGTCATCTAGTTCATTATGTGCAATTTTTTAGTTTATATTGGCACAGCGAGTAACACATGTACAACTTCATATTAGTCACGCTAATATGTCAGCTAAGCCGCGGTGGACCCCGACATAAAACACTTTGTGTTAAAAACATAAACTAAAAAAGAACGTAACATTTTTTCAGCCAAGCCATAGAAAATGAATAAAATATGCTAATAATTTCACGAAGAGTATTGAATACATGTAGGGCGAGGCGTTAAAGAATTTAGGCTAGTGGACGCAGAGCGTGCATGCACGTTGATTTCAGTTTTGTCTATGACGCCGCACAGTATCAAATAAATTAATCAGGAACATCACAGGCAAGAAGGTTTAAAAAAGATTCTGGAGCGGCAATCATTGCCCAGAAGTGAAGCCGTGCCTATGGCAAGATGGCGGCTGCGGCGGCCACCTCACTAATGACATCATAAAATATCACGTTCAACGATTAAGACAAGGAAGTTCATTGCAAACTGGTAACAACACCAGCTGAGTACATTTGTCTAGTGTAACAAAATCACTTCAGTGGCGCGTACAAACAAGACAACATAGACACGATGTAGCACACAGCACTTCAAAATCACAGATCACAAATCACTCAAAAAAATCAAAAAAAGAGAAAAGGAAACGCAGAACTCACCAAGTTAAAACAGATTACATATTATGTGTGACGAGAAGCATTTTTTTTCATTGAGTTAAAAGGGCAGCAAATGAAATTCAATATTGTCATTTCGAACTCCAAAAAACGTGTATGCCACCTTCTGATGAAGGATTCTTGAAGCAGCGTTTCAATCTGTTCGGCAAGGTACCTAACCATGGTCATTCTAATCTTCTGTAACGCTGGATATGCAGCTCGTTGGCGTCGTCGGCGTACTTCGGCTCTACAGCGCCAACGCCAGAAGACGAACATCGTGACGTAAAGTACAAGTTGTTTGAATAAACCCCTCCTGCGCTGCCCGCCCGGAGGAACTGGCACTCCGAACTGACGACGCATGACGTGCCACACGCCTTTGGCCGCTACACATTCAAACATCGTATGACGGATCGTTTCTCTTTTGCCGCGGTTGGGGCACTGGTTTTTGGGAATGACGCCCCACTTTGACAGTTTCTGACGAGTGGGCAACGCGCCACATCGCCGCAGCCAATAGAATTCTCTAACTACTTTCGATACGTAGTTGTTCCGCCATTTCTTCCGCATGCTGGGCCTGCATCTTTGTTTTTTCTGGTCAGTAATCAAGCGACCAATTAACATTTCGCTAATGCGTGCGCATGCAAGCTTTGCAAAGTGTTCTTCAGTGGCGTCGCCGTCGACCGAACGTTTGAGGCTATCTGCTGCTTTATAAAAAAACATGCGGGTGTTCTGCTTGAGACTCCCGGTAGCTTTCCGATGCGAATGCTGCTCTAAATGTTCCGGTTCAATATAGCAATAAGCTATGACCAGGATAGTCATTGTCCTGAAACAATTTGTAAACTGTTTTAGCTGCAAGTGCTTTTGTGAGTGTCGCAACATCTGGCAGACTAAGTCGTCCACAACTTTTTGAGAGCTCCAGGAACTTTTGTTGAACTTTCGGTGTTTTTCCGTACTATAGGAAGGCTCCAACCAACGACGCAAGGCGGCTTGCAAAAATTTAGGGCATGAGTGCATCGTGCTCGATATAAGAAGCATATGCGCATGCTTTGGTTTTCACCACCATCACTGTGGCGTCAAGTGACAGTTCGAAGCCAGCGGAATACGCGAAGACCTGCGTGGCTCTACGTACGGCGTCCTCCCAATTTGTTTTAACCACCTCCCCGTCTTTAAAGTATACCCTGAGATCCTTTACGGCATCCACATATTAAGAACCGCCCGGCAAAGAGCCGCGGAAGCCACCGAAACGAAGGGTTTTGCTTTTCTCGGCATTCAAGAAAGAACTGGATGAACTTGCATACTCTACGAACAGCTCAAAAAAAAAGCGCGGTAACTGACTTGATTTCGCACGAACACGGAGATGTCATCCGCATAAGCGGTGATGCTAACTGACCCCACACCTGTCATTGTAAAGCCCTGAATATTAGGGTACTTTGCCATTTTTCTAAGGAGAGGACCAGTGGAAAGAACAAAGAGCACCGGTGCGATTGGGCATCCCTGGCAAACACCTCTTGTTACTGGAAAGCTTGCTGTCTCCACGCCATTGATGAGGAGTCGGCTGGTCATGTTGGTGTATAGAAGGTCTATACAGCAGACGTACTGCTCAGGCAAACCAAACATTCTACGTACGCAGTATAGGTAGTCATGTTGGACCCTGTCGAAGGCCTTAGCTTGATCCAACGACACGAAAGCATCGGTAATGTTTTTCGCGTTGGTATAGAAAAACAAATTTCTTATCAGTGTAAGTGTTTGAGAAATAGACCTACTCGGCACTGCACACGTTTGTGTGGGGGACACTATATCGGGCAAGAAAGTTTTAGCCTCAAACCAAGAATCGTAGCTACAAGTCTGTAGTCCGTGGTAAGAAGGGTAATCGGCCTCCAAGACCGTGGATCGTCAGGATTTATGCCCTCCTTTGGCGGCAACGCTACACGGCCCTCACTAAAAGACCTCGGCTTTTGAACAGCAACAATTAACCCGTTGACAATGACAGTAAGTGCGTCACTTAGGACGTGGAAGAAAGATGTATGAAATCCCGTCAGTATTCCATCTCGACCAGGAGCCGTGGTGGTGTTCATTTTTCTCAGGGCTTGCCAAACTTTATCTTTTGTCACCTCAGCGCAGAGCATATTAGACGCCACAGGAGAGAGCGTGGGCAGGCCTTCACAAAAGTCTGCGATTTTTTTTATGCTGGTTGCTGTCTTTGGAACCATGGTCCAAAGAGTGGAGCCTTTGAAAATGCGCCCGAAAGGCCTCATCAATTGATTCGACATCTGTGACGATGCTTCCACACTCTCTCTGCGCTGCGCTGGTAATACTGGGCTGGTGTTTCTTGACCCCTACTCGCTGTGTGTATGCCAAGTTACCTAGTTCATCTGTAGGCAGGTGCAGTGCCTCTGCGCGCTTAAAAGCTTCGGAACTTGCCCTCAAGAAGAGGTCATATTTAGCTTTTTTTGCCCCAATGTACTCTTGCATTGCACTGGTTAGATTACCTGCGCGCTCAACGATTTGAATACGCCTCAATGTTTCATTCATTTGTGATGTTAGACGTGAATGACACGTTTTCCCTGCCTTCTGCGCAATCACACGCAATCTGGCTTTAGAGAAGTCCCATGCTGTGGGCGTAATTTGCGGCGTGTCTTCCAAAGACGCATAGCTTTCTATTCGTATTTCAGATACTGAAGTTTCGTCATCTAGAATCGATAACTCCATTCGCCACAACTTGGAGCAATGCCTTTCCAGCTGGGCCTTCAAGATGAACAGCACTGGCATGTGGTCTCTGAGCTTGCGTTGCCCATGCGTTAAAGAAATGCCATCGCATGTTTCTAAACTTGCAACGAGTTTGTTAGGGATATAGGCTTTGTCAATCCTGCTCTGAGACGTACCCTGAACGCGCATAGCTTCAAAGATGTTCCAGTGAAGTGTTGTTCATGAATCGACCAGCTTCAACTCTCTACATATTTTCTGCAGCTCTTCCGAATGGACTGTGCTTCATCCTTGAAGAAGGCCTCGGACATCTCAAATTGAATTTAAAACGCAATTGAAATCACCTAACAACACGCATGGTGCTGAATTAAGCAGGAACGACCTGGCCCCTCAAAAAAGGTCATTGACAAGAGACCTAGTCAAGGGTGCGTAATAGTTGGTGAATCAAATATCTGGTAGTTTATCATTATGTCTACCACGATAACGTGGCCTTCTGCATCGAAGAGGAAATGCGCACCCCGGCTGAGCGTCGGATTGAGAAACATGACACCAAGGCCATGTGACTTCGTCTGCGTTAAGGAGAGGAAGGTTTCAACTAAAAATCTAGTATGGATCGTCTTGGCGTCATGCCATGTTCGAAAGTTGGTCTCTTGCAGAAAAGGCACGTTCACCCTCAGCGAGCGCGCAATGGTCATTATCTCCTGTTGGTTGACAAGATCCTTGAAACCACGAACATTAAAAGTCATGAAATATAGCCCATTCGTTTAAATAAATTTAGGGGAAAAAGGAGCAATTGTTCTTTCCCCATAAAAGCAATAAGTCAGGGGACGCCACGGCCTCTCCTGTGTAATGGGGCCGTAGATGAAGTCAACGTGGTGATATTCAAGGGAATGACACTATGATTTACTGGCGCGCACAGATAAAACGCGCACAGTAAGCAACACCACTATTAACAGCAATAGCACACACAACATGCAACGTAATTCGCATGACGCAATTACTATAACAGAACATAGCCGCCACAGCAGAGAACTCACAAATTGGCGCATGAAGGTTTCATCGTGAATGGCAGTAACATATGGAATACAAAGCAGTCTGCGTACTTCAGAGACAACATACCTATAGTAATTGTAAGGCTGAGAAGCAAGCATTTCAAAAGTACAGGCAACAGAAATCGGAAAGGACGGATGAGGGCAGCACAAATTAAAAAAAAAACATTGACTCCTCACCCGCATCAGGTGATGGATCTCGGTTTGGCAAATCCACCCGGGGCTTTTTGAACGTTCCGGTGGTGGTCAAGTCACTTCCACTGCTTGAGCTGCCAGGCTTGGAGCGACATAGCGGGTTTGTGGCTCCATGCAACTTGTTGCGAGAACACGTATTTCCAGGAGACAAAGATATCGATCGTGCGACATGCAAAAAGCTGTCACTCCTTGATTTTCGTGATGGTGACCAGCTCCTACAATGTTTGGATGTTTTGCCGGACGCTTCTTCTTGGGCCTGTACAGCGTGTGTGCGAGGCGTTTTAGGTTTCCTTGAAGACGTGGTCTTTTGTTTATTAGTGGACGCCGTCTTCACGCTACGTTTCAGGCCCACAGGTGGCCGTTCATCGAGCTCGTCACTCGCACTCGTTGTTTCGTGAGTTCGTATATTGGTGAGCAATTTTCCTTCTTGGCTAGCGCCCCGAGATGCTTGGAACGCTTCCTCCAGCATTGATGCGTTCGAGAATTGTTCGTTTTCTGTGGCCTTGAGTTCCTCTGATGAAGACGTAGCAGATGTACTTGGTGTCTCCGCAGCGTTGCTGGGCTCCTCTTGTGACGTTGTGGGAGATGACAACGCTGCGGTGTCTCCAGTCAGCCCAGAAACGTCGTTGTCACTCATTGTACAAGGCGACACGGCATCAATGCCGCTTGGTTCTTCTGTCTTGGCGTCATGAAATTCTGCGTCAGTTGCACTGTCGTCATCCCAATAATCTGTAATCTTCTATTGCCATGGCTTGGTTTGGCGTTGCAAAACTTTCATGTGCCTGGAGGTTCCCACTTGGATCGTCCTCTTAGAAGGAGATTCTTCAAATTCTGGGAATTCTTCGAGTGACTGTGAGGTGCTCTGCGCTGCGCCTGCGTATGACTTGGGATGGAAGGAATCTTTCGTCAAGTGGTCCCCATTGCAGCGCTTGCACTTGGACAAACAATCCTCAGATGTATGGCCGAAGGTGCCACATCGTTGACAGAAGAGTGTTCTGCAAGTAGCCGCCACATGACCTTCTCTGCTGCAGCACGCGCGCACTCTCCACATACCGCGATTCTCAAGCATCACGCGGCGACTTTGAATGGACAGGAAGTTAGGGGGGGTTAGGCCATCTCGATTCGGACGATGCAGGTACCAGTGTACGCTGATTAATGCCTTTGCAGGGTAACAAAGGCGATACCCCTCAATATCCGTATGGCTGAAGAGCTGAAATAACTGCGTCATCTGACACGTATGGCGGGAGGCGAAACAAACTGACTTGCACACTTGGGGCCCCGACTGCTTTAACTCGCACCTTTTGACCTTGTAACTTGAAACCTTGGTTTACCATCAACTTGGTTGCTTGTGCTGCGAACCGATCCGCTACTAGGAACTTCGAATCTCCGAGGTGTTGCAGGAACAGAACCCCTTCACTCCCCATGACGTCTTCGAGACCATCGATGATCTCGTCGACGTACGCCGTCTCATCCGGGATGGTGAAGTTGAAGCAGCGCTCCTTGAGGAAGAGCGCCGCAGGCCTTGACGCCATCCTCACTGGCCCCAGCAGGGGCCGAAGACGATGGGATCAGGCCTCAAGGCTGCTGCCTGGCAAAGTCGCTAGTGGACACCCGGCAGCGACGCCGCCGGAACGCTGGTCGCGTCGAAGACTCGAACGCTGAATGGAGCACAACACAAAACGGAGGAGCGTTTCTCTCGCACGCTAAATCTGGGAAATCTCTCCTTACGTCTAACCTCAGGCCCATATCCCTCACTTCTTGTGTCGGCAAACTAATAAAACATGTATTCCAAACAAGGCTTTGCCAGTGTCTGGAAAGCAATAATCTCTTGCCTACTTGCATGTTTGGATTCTATGCAGGACGTTTTCCTGCAACTGAAACACCACATTCTCGACTCTCAAACTTGTGATACCAGAGCTATCTTAGGAGTAGATCTAACAAAGGCATTCGACAACGTTGCGCACTCAGCTATCCTAGAAAACCCCATAACCCTGGGAGTCGGCGCAAAGACGTACAACTTCGTCTGAGACTTCCTCAGCCACCGCACAACAACACTTACCTTTGGCGATAACAGCATGCCAGGCGTAACGCTTGGTGCACGTGGTACGCCTCAGGGAGCAGTTCTCTCACATATTCTATTTAAACATAGCACTTCTTCATCTGCCCCAAAAGCTGGGTCAGATCCCCGACATCCACTTTAGCTTCTACGCCAACGACATCACAATCTGGGCAAACCGTGGTAGTGACGCCTAAATAGAAGAACACTTACAGTTGGCACTAACCACCATCGACACATATGTTCGAGAACGTGGCCTTACCTGTTCGCCTTCCAAATTGGAGCTCTTTCTTTGCCGACTGAAGCAACATACTTGAGCCATTCCCCCTATCTCTCTCGTGCTAGGTGCCCACCCCATCCCACTTGTCTCGAAAATTTGGGTGCTAGGGCTAGTTCTCTACTCACATGGCGCACATGGGCAGTTATTAGGACTCGCCAAACACATGCTCAGCAGACCACTCGTCTGATTCGTCGCATGGCAAACCGTTGGGCTGGCCTACGCGAGCGAAACACGCTTCGCCTTACCCAGGCTTACATCGTAAGCCGCCACACTTAATTTGTGCCCTCCCTTAACTATCCCTCTCCGAGAGAAGAAGAGGCCAGGTTAATGCGCTTCCACGGAGTGGCACAAGAACGGCTCTGCGCCATCCCTCAAGTACATCCAATGACAGACTTTTCAAACTTGGTGTACATAATACATTTGAGGAACTTGTTGAAGCCACCTTTATGGCACAAAGATGTCGTTTGCCTAATTCGGTGGCTGACCGTGCTTTTTTTTGTCCCAATTAAACTTAGCCGCAATTACACAATCACCTGAGGGGGTCCCCCTTTCTTCGAACCTCCGCTCTTACCTAAACGTACCCCCATCCCGAAGAACATGCATCCTGTGCGAAACGAGAAACGCAGAAAGGCAAGGGCTCGGGCCCTCCAGAGACAATATGGCGAGCACCAGGATGCGGTCTATGTGGACGCAGTGAAATAAGCGTCAGGATCCCGCATGGCCCTTGCGGTGGCTGACAATCAGGTAAATCTTCTAACTTCGTGCTCAATTGTCACAAATTCCTCCCCAGAGGCAGAAGAGGCAGCTATCGCGCTTGCTTCGATCTCAACATCCGCCACCACAAGCATTAGCGACTCGCAATCAGCTATTTTGAACTACACCAAAAGTTTGATATTCTGTACCACTGCTCGCTCGCTACGCTTCTGGCAGTCTCAGCGTTCCACAACCCTCGTCTGGATGCCAGCACATGTCGGCCTCCTTGGCAACGAGGAGGCTCATTCTCTAGCCCGAGATCTTACATTCCGGGCAGGAGAAATGGGGCCCCCTCCACAGGTCGAGGAGCGCTTGCTCTCTTTTTGTGATATTCTATCGTGTTACCGGGATCGACGAAGAATATACCCACCCTCAGCCCCATCCCTAAACATAGCGCAGGCCGCACATTGGTGACGCCTACAAACTGAGACTGCTCCATACCCCGTATTACTAACGCCCGTTACCAAGACCAATTCCCCTCTTCGTGCAAACTTTGCGGCAAACGAGGAGACTTCCTCCACATACTCCTCACATGTCTCCACCTTCCCACATCCCCGAACTCCGGCTGTGCCAGTGTCACACTGGGAGAACATCATGACCAGCACTTCTGCGTTTGATCAGCGCCGGATCATCTCCTGCGCCATGAAGAGGATCACATTCAAAGGCTTGCTTCTGCTGTGTAAGGGTGCCTTCTCACCGTGAGGGAGCACCCACATGCCACGAGGCGGCTCGGCGCCCGCGCTCTAAAGTGGCCATAAATGTTTCTACAACCACCATCTCTCGCACGCCCAACGAGTTTAATGTGGAAACTTTTTCGGGTCACATAGCGCTCGAAGTGCGTCTTAGTGTAATTAGTTTTCCTTAGTAAGCCTCAAATTGAATTCAAATTTCTTTGGAGATTCAGTCACCCATGCTCGTTTCTGTATTTTATTTTGTCAAGAACAACTATCTTTTAATATAGAACCAAATTAAAATTTACACCAACATATCAAAGCCACTTGAAATGGGCACTACCATAAAAGAGAATGTTTCCGACACCTTGGCACTGGAAAAAGTTGTCTTCACTTCAGGTGGCAAGGCATTGCGGAGGCTTCCACTCCAGCAATTTTTCTTTAAACCTCCTTTACCGTGGGCCTTCTACCATGAGCGCAAGGACGAAGCTTCGGTGGACATTGGATTTGGCTTCTGGACGCTGGGGATACTTTTTATTTTTGTTTTTTTTGCGAAAAAAGAGCGAACGCCACGCCTATCCATATTTGGTGCAATGAACTTGTATTGCACCTTCTCATGGTTGCGGTATTCCGCCATGCATATCTGAGTAGAGTTCGTAAAGACGGCACTGTGGTGCCTTAAATATTAACACGCAGTAGTAGTTCCTCGTATGAGTCTATAAATAAAGGTGTTACTGTCTAGCCGAGAAAATGCAAGATATTAAATATCAACTGCAAAATACTCACATAGTTTTCACACACACTAGGTCTGTTAATCGAGATACCACCAGCATCGCAGCAGTAGCTGGAAGTGAAAAAAAAACAAGTTATTGAACTACTGTGAAGAAAAATGACCTTTTACGCATTTCCATGCAATATCGTTTCTGACACGGAATTCTGTAAAGGCTATAACGCAGGATCAATCTGGCTTTCAAAATTTTTCGTCTTTCTTTTGAGCACTGATGTCCATACAAAATAACAGCTCTTAGACTTTGCTTTACACTGACTAATAATAATAATAATAATAATAATAATAATAATAATAATAATAATAATAATATGGAGTCTTGGTTTGGAAGACCTTTATTAAGCCCGAGGAACCGCCAGCCGACAGCTGAGATAAACGAACCAAGATGATGATGCTACGTGACAACGATGAGGATGCATGAGCAACACATGATAATGATGATAATGTACAGATGAAGAGGATTGGTATACTAAATGCCCACACTAATTCCCCCCACGTGAAAGCGGCCAGCCTGGCCGCGGCAAGTCAAGGGGACAAAGAACGTCGCATGAAGGGCTTCATACGGGAGACATGGACGACCTCAGTAGTTCGATAACGGCGATCAGCTGGGGCTACAAGTGGCGTCACGCGATAATTCATTGGTGAAGTTTCTTCAAGAACTGTGTACGGCCCGATAAACCGTGGCTGGAATTTGTCGCTCAAACCAGGTGTGCGAATAGGCGTCAAAAGAAGCACTTCGTCTCCAGGTTGAAAGGATACAGCACGATGGGATTCATCATAAACCAGCTTTCTATCTTGCTGTCGGGCTTCAGTGTTTATACGAGCACGTTGGCGGCTCTCTGCGAGCCGTAAAATGTATTCCTCTGAAGAGGATGGAGATTAATTCACATGGCAGGTAAAGAAAGAGACGTCCAGGAGAGAAGTAGGGGAGCGTCCATAAACTAGGTAAAATGGTGAGTAGCCGGTTGTCCGCTGAATAGCCGTATTGTAGGCGAAAGTGACGAATGGTAGGACTACATCCCAGTTCTTGTGGTCTGGTTGAATGTAGGCGGCGATCATGTCAGAAAGAGTGCGGTGAAATCGCTCAGTGAGGCCGTTATTTTGGGGATGATAACTAGAGGCAGTCTTGTGAGTTGTGCCAGAAGCGCGAAGAAGTTCGTTCACTAGTTGTGAAAGGAAGGCTCTTCCACGGTCACTGAGCAATACACGTGGAGCACCATGACGCAGTATAATGGCTCGGAGGATGAAATCGGCAATTTCCGAAGCTGAACCGGTAGTGACGGATGCCGTCTCGGCGTAGCGCGTCAAATGGTCAACGGCTGTTACTATCCATCGGTTTCCAGCAGCACTGACTGGAAGGGGGCCATAAAGATCGATGCCTACAACTTCGAAGGGTGTGTCTGGGCACGGAAGAGGCTGTAGTGTACCGGCTGGAGCAGATGTGGGTAGTTTTCTAGATTGACAGGTAGTGCAGGACCCAACGTACCGAGCTACACTAGTGGTAATACCTGGCCAATAAAACCGACTTCGAAGGCGATCGTAGGTTTTGTGATAACCAAGGTGACCTGCCGTCGGATGGTCATGAAGTGCTCTGAGGACTTCGGACCAAAGCGATCGGGGTAGAACGGGAACCCAGCGCTGACCGTCAGGATGGTAAATTTTGCGGTACAGCACCGAGTTGTCCAGCTTAAACTGCGAGAGTTGGCGACGGAGCCTCGCATTAGGTGGACGGGAACTGCCAGTGAGGTAGCTTATAATACGTCGACAGTATGGGTCAGCCAGCTGTCAAGAAGAAAAATCGTGCGGGTCGTCCGAAGGCAGCTGGTCCATAGAGGCGAGAGAGGAAACCACCGTAGACGTGGTCTCCGAGGGCGTGTTGTGCAAAGTGATTGCGGAAACGCTGAGGGGAGCCGCTGGTAGTGGGCAGCGAGAGAGAGCATCGGCGTCGCTATGCTTTCTGCCACACTTGTATACGATGTCGAAATCATATTCTTGTAGGCGTAGAATCCAGCGGCCGAGGCGTCCCGACAAGTTCTTGAGTGTCGAAAGCCAACATAAAGCATGGTGGTCGGTCACGATGGTGAAATGGCGGCCATGAAGATAGGGACGAAATTTCTGTACTGACCAAACGATGGCGAGGCACTCCTTCTCGGTGATCGTGTAGTTCCTCTCGGCTGCGGAGATGACGCGGCTGGCGTACGCAACGACTCGCTCTCGCGAAGAGTTGTCGCGCTGGAGGAGCACGGCTCCTAAACCGTGGCCGCTAGCGTCTGTATGGAGGAAGGTCGGTGCACCATCGTGAAAGTGAGAAAGTACAGGATCGGTCGTGAGGGCACTCTTCAATTTGTCGAAAGCCGATTCACATTCCTGAGACCACTGAAAGGGCGTACCAGAAGCAAGTAGCTTATGTAGTGGTGCGGCTATGGAGGCAAAGTTTTGTATGAATCGCCGAAAGTAAGAGGCGAGACCAAGGAAACTTCGCAAATCTTTCGGCTTGTCAGGGCGAGGGAATCGAAGCACCGCAGCAGTTTTCTCGGGGTCTGGACGAATTCCGTCCTTGCTCACAACATGACCGAGGACCTTGATAGATCTGCTGGCGAAATGGCACTTCTTGGTGTTAATTTGAAGACCAGCGCCCGCAAGGCAAGTCAGGACCTCGTCCAAGCGTTGCAGATGTTGAGGAAACGTCGATGAAAATACAACAATGTCATCGAGGTAACATAGGCAAGTCTTCCATTTCAGGCCACGCAGTACGGTGTATATCAAGCGCTCAAAAGTTGCGGGCGCATTGCATAGACCAAACGGCATAACATTGAATTCGTATAGGCCGTGCGGGGTTGCAAACGCAGTTTTTTCTTTGTCCTCTTCGTGCATGGGGATTTGCCAATATCCGGAACGCAAGTCGAGGCTTGAAAAGAATTCAGCACCTTGTAAAGAATCAAGGGCGTCGTCGATACGTGGCATGGGGTATACGTCCTTCCTAGTGATCTTATTGAGTGCTCGGTAATCGACGCAAAACCGTACGGAACCGTCTTTTTTACGCACCAGAACCACTGGAGACGACCAAGGACTGGTTGAGGGTCGGATTATCTTCCGTTGCAGCATATCGTCTACGTTTTCCTCAATGATTTTTCGTTCGGCTAGGGAGACGCGGTACGGACGACGATGCACAATGGATGTTCCGTCGGTCTGAATACGATGTGCTGTAGCAGTTGTCTGACCCAGGCTGGATGAATGAACGTCAAAAGAGTTTGCATGCTTTTGCAACAAATCAAGCAGCTGCTGCTTCTGCGAGTCTGTCAAGTCCTTGTTGATGGCTGCTGTAAAGGCCGAGGAAGCAGCATGATCTCCAGGATGGCCTTTAGAGGAGGCAGGGGTAAGAGGCACGACGCACACAGGCTCCAGATCGGCAACGCAGGCGACAGTAGTGCCCCGCGGCAGTAAAATTTTATCTGGTGTGGTGTTCGTAGCAGCAAGGACAGCTGATCCATCGTTGAAGCGAGCCACACCTGATGCGAGAGCTATGCCTTTAGTAAGGCAACGGGGCGATGGAGTTACCAAAATGTCACCAGAGTCGACGTCGTTGGACAAAACTGTGACTAATTGATGTTCGTTCGGGGGTAACTCGATGTCTACAGCAGCGATGAGTCGAAGTGGCCTGTAGGTTTCGTCACTAAGCAAGTGGTCTGTGTCAGTAAGATGGACGACACGTTGTGCACAACAAATAGCCGCGGAAGCAGACGAAAGAAAGTCCCAGCCTAAAATGAGTTCGTGGGAGCACGGGGATAGCACAGCAAATTGTATGTGATGAAGAATGTTGTCGATTAGCACACGGGCAGTACAGAGAGCGGAAGGGCGAATCATCGTTCCCTGGGCTGTAACCAGTGTTGGTCCATCATAAGGCGTCGTGACTTTTCGAAGACGGGTACACAAATCAGCACGAATAATAGAAAACCCAGCTCCAGTGTCCACCAAAGCATCAACGTCTACTCCCTCAACTGAGACTGCAATCATATTGTAAGGGCGCGCTGGAGGAATTGGAGTACTGTGTAGGAATGCAGTTTGTCCTCCAAAAACTGCATTGCTTAGTTTTCCGGACGCCGATCAGAAGCGAGGGAAGCAGGCTGAAGAGGAGAAGAGGAGCGACGGTAGGGCGATGGTGAACGGCGTCTGGTTGATCGAAGACTACTGCGCAGTTCACCGGATGCTGGCGGAGATGGAGACCGACGCGGCGGTGACGAATAACGACGGCCCTGGTACAAGGCTCCTGCGATATAGTCTCGTTCGCGTATGTCGTACCCTCGGCGCTCATCTTGCTGGCGCTTGCGGCAAAAGCGTGAAATGTGACCACGATAGCCGCAATAATAGCACGTAGGGCGAGTCGATCGATAAGGAGGGTGGTAGCTTGTGTTAGATGCACCGGGAGAGAGAGCAGTGAGAGGGACAGAAGATGGCTCAGGCGGTGGTGATGCAAAGCTCGTGGAAAAGCTTCTGGTAGGTGCGGCAGCAACCGACGCGTACGTTCGTGGTGGCGACGTCGAGCTGACGGTGCCTG